>NW_018164925.1:46556-126186 GCF_001263595.1 Phalaenopsis equestris
ATTGATTAGTAGTATTTCGAGCAAAAACGAGCCGAACACGAACAAACAAATATTGTTCGTGTTCGGCTCGTTAACTTGGCGAACGAGTCGAACACGAGCTTCTTAACGAGCGAACAAGAGCTGTTCGTGAACATCGAGTCTTTTTGACAGCCTACATTCACATATCTATTGCTCAATCTTTATTATTATCACTATTTCTGACTTTTTAAAAATAAAATTCTTTTTATTTATATGCACATGTTTATGATATCGAAGTGCCATAAATATAACAATGAATGTTTAGATATTAAAATATATAAATAAATAACAATAATGTGGTGCATATGTAAATTTTAATTAAAAAAAAGGGAAATCTAATACCTTAAGTTTGATATTTTCACCCTAAAACATTTTGGTGTTATAGACTTAGACATGGAAAGTATGTATTTCATTCTTAAAAAAAATTTAATAATTATGATATCTTTGATGCGGCATTAAAAACAAGTGATATGAAATGTAAATATGGAAGTTTAGGTGTTAGATACGCAAATACGCACCTTGTATGGTATGTATCTAAATGCCCCGGAAACAAAATAAAAAAAAGCGCCTCCTTGGCGCAAGTGTCCCAACAATAAATTCCCGCTCGCACTGTCAATCAACCCCGCTTACTTTGTGGGTCATCTCGCCTTCTTCCTCCTCTGCACGACCACCATACCTAACGGGCAATCTCTGCTTCTCTTTACTTATCGTCGCTCATCCGCAACTCAAAGAGGAAGAGGCGGAGACATGGGGGACTGTTTTAACGAAGACCTACTCCTCTCGCAGGAATCAGCGCCGTCGCCGGCACTCCTTGGTGATGGCGGGAGGCTGGACGGTGGACGGCCGGTACTTAAAGCAGCTCTATGACAACGTACATGGAAGCATCTATCTCGATCCGGTGAGGTCTCCTATTTCGTGAGTATTGCTTTGAGTGTTTTTCTACTGGGGGGATCTGTTTGTCTTGATTGATATTGGTCTCTTGGTCGTGGAATTAGAAACTTAATTTTTCTTTTCTCGGTTGAGTTTGTTATTGTGAGTATCTGATTCGATGTTTATAACTCTTTTGAGCATTATGGGATGTTGTTCTTTTCCTAAATGTTCCTTTTGTTATTGATGATGACGATGATGCTTTTATTTATTATAGCGCTTTTGTTTGGTGGTTGATCGAAGAAATATAAGTTATTTTTACCTATTTGATCGTGTCTTCATTTCTTTTTTTGCTTTGATTTCGGGTGTCTCAAGGACTATAAGAATCTAACATATTTCTTATTTTCTTGCATAGCTATGAAGCGTTTTCATTTGAAGTTCCTTCTTACGGTTCATAGACAAAGAAATAAAATACTATTGTTGACTGTCTTGCTGCACTCCTCACGTTGAACTACTATCTGTTTATTCTAACTAAAATTCTTTGTTTATTTGCATCTTCAACTTCATTAATACCTAGTTTTGTGTACTAGGTAATTTTTTTTTAGATGGATCGATTTGTTTAGTTGTTGCTATGATAAATTAAAAATTTTTATTCGTGGAATATGTTATTGGAAATTTCAAACATTGGGCTAGCAAAGTTACACTTTTTTTTGAACGTGGCTTAGTTGATTGGCCATTTTGAATGCCAATCCACTTTATACTAAGCATGATAATCAGATGAATCAATTTTCTTGATATTCATGGCGCGTCTTCACTAATTTTTTTTCTTATCATCAATTGTAATCTCCGCCATATCTTCAAATTTACCTTACCTTTGATTTATTAAAGGAATTGTTAGGCTCAATGTATTCCTAACCATTTAATTTGTCTTTTCTTTCAAGAACAACTACTAAAACAACTCCAATTTTACGATATAACTTTCTGCTATTTTTGTTAATGAATTCAGTAAGGTATCGGAAATCATGCCAAAGAGTTTGTATTATTTTATAGTTTCCTTAGTCTTCTTTCTATAATCGAAAGGCAAATTGAATTAGAATTAATATTATCATATACTTTCCTTATATTCTTTCTATACTAGGAATACAATTTAAATAAAATTAATATAGGTGTTAATACACCTTTCTGGTTATTGCCAATCATATAATTATACATTAGTACACTTGTAAGTGAATAGATTTTCTGAAAATTGTGACAATTAGAGACATAATGGCTTTCATCCCTCCATCAGTTGGCCAATAAAGTTTCTTTTAACTCAAGTCCAGGTTGAATACTCTTCCAATATCTCCAACCCAAACACCATGCCATCATCAATGCTCTTGTTAAAGATCCTTCTCTTATCCCCATTACCACCAACTCTTAGGTCAAACTCACACCTATAAGCTACTTTTTTTTGGTTCTTCCAATTTCATTTCATAAGCATAGATACAATCTTCTTGGCTACATTGATAGATCCTATCCTCTCCCACAACAAACTCTACCTAACATTGATAATATTCCAAACACACACACACACACACACACACACACACACACACACACACACACACACACACACACACACACACATATATATATTTTTTGTTGTTTGGTTTACTAGGACCAACTTATCCTAAGCTCCTCAATGTGTGCACTCTCCCCAAACTTTATACTTTTCATTGCATCTTATATATCACTTGCAGCATGAAATATTTGATCAACATCAATCTCGAACCATGTCGAGGGTGCATCACCCAACTTAAAGGTCTCAATTTTTTAACTAAATGCATTGAAGCCATCATTGCTTACATTCAACACATCAAAATCATTGTTGGTGAATTAGCCTTACTAGGCCATTATATCGATGAAGATAACCTAACCCTCAAAATCCTCCGATGTCTCAACAATGAATACAAAGATTTCAATTCAATCATCCATGCTTGTGCATATTCAATTTTATTTGAGGAAATGTTTGAAAACTCAACTTTGAAGCTTACACAAAGTGCAAATTAAGCCAAACAACTTACCTTAAATTCTAGCCACTAGAAATCCAACCCACAAACCTTCATACAAGCACCACCACAAATAACATACCAAACATCACTCTCAATATACCATCGAACTACCCCATCAGCCAAATCAGGTAAGTGCCAACTATATAATCAACAAGGCCATTCAACGCATTGATGCCTCAACTTCATTCAATAGAACATTACTTTTCACATCACCAAAATTGCTCTCCCCATGTCCCATGTTCCATGTTCCTCGTATAACCTAATCCCCTTGCACCAATCCATTGCCCACCCTCACTACCAATTGGGTTTTTGATATAGGTGCTTCGTACCATTTTTTTTTGGCTCACAAAGTTTCTCCCTTAAATTTGAAAACCCCTCCATTGAAAGTATTCATATTGCTGATGACACCCAAGTTCCCATCACTCAAAATTGGTTCAACAACTCTATCTCTCTAAAAACCATTTTTCTTTAAAAGTGATTTATGCATACTCTATAAAAAAATGTTATATTGGTTTGAAAATTTGTTCTAAATAAGAATCTTAGTTGAATTTTTATTGCATTTCTTTTTTGTCAAATAACATTAAACTGAATTTTTTCTCTTGAAAGTTAAAAAACTAAAGATGGTATCGATGAGTTGCCCAATGAAAAGTTGTTACATTCCAAACCACCAAATCACACACCAAACCACCAAATCACACACCAATTAACAACATCATTCTTTAGATGCCACTTGATGGCTCTACATCACCTCATAAGCTATTTCTAATGCCTTATCTATTACTACATTGTTTTTACTAGAACTTATCCATTCAGGAAGGTTGAACTCGCAAATCACTAGTTGTGAGGTCAACAAAATACTATGTTAATTTTGTTGATCATTTTACCTTCTACATATAGCCCTTACACCTTAAGAAAAAGTTCAATGTTCTTACTTTTTTCACCCCTTTTAAATTTCTTGTGGAAAAGCACTTTTGACGACTAGTCATATTGCTCAATAGAGTTAATGGCGACAAGTGCTTGGTTCTCAAATCCTCCCTTGCCTCCACTGGCATCTCCTACTTCACTACACCTCCCTACATTTAGAAACACAATGAACAATCTAGATGCCAGCATCATCTTAATGTTGATATCTTTTTATTATGTTCATATGCTCCTTTCTTTTTGGCTACATGCTCTCTACACCACATAGCTTATGAATTGAATGCAAACCATGTTTCTTTCTATACAATTCCAATTCAAAAATATTTTTTGTTATTCTTATAACCATACAAAATTAGAAATTTTTTGGGTGTCTCTGCTTCCTCTGACTAACTTCTAAATTACTTATCAATGCTGTGACACCAAGTTAAAAAAAATGTTTTAGAGCATGTGACATATGTAGAAATATCTTATCACACCCCAACTAGCGCCTCTTTTTAGGGGTCATCTGAGATGCGACAGAGGCTGACAATATGATCAGATCAACTCTTACCAGCACTCATCTTAACCTTTATAATCAGAACTCAGTGGGTGATGAATTAGTCTAAATGGATGCCGCATATACGTGATACATTGCAAGTCAAAGTTCATTCATTTTTACGGAAGCATGAAAATCATATTATTAAAGCATAGATAAATAGAACTGCTAAATTCAATATAATAAAAAATATACGTATCAAAAACATATACACAAAGCTCTCAAAATTATTGTGCAAAAACTATAAAAAGACACCCAGCTACTGGCCCTGATGCTCGTTGCCTCTACTGGAAGACAACAATGAAGAATGAGCAACAACGAATTTTGAGAAATGATCAGAGGCTAAAATAAGATTTTATACTTGAAAAAAACTTGCATGCTCGTATAAAAATATATATGTCTACATACAATTATAACATACTGATATAATAGAAAACATGTGAAAAAAGCAGATATAGGTGGTATAAAAAATTCAACTGTAGTGTAACATGCAATTCGTAAGCATGAAATCACAAGTATATAAAAGCTTGTTCATTTATTTCATGGATGTCATATCATAGTAGTTTCACATTTTTAATGCATAAAGTTTAACTAGTTTTATGCTCTTTCATCATGGGTTGTCACCCTATTTCAAAAACCATATAAATTATCAATAAAAGTTGGTTTTCCCCCAACATAACAATTATCGTTAGCCACCCTGATACCCACGGTTTTCTAATGTTTTGTCACCCTCTAATTCCAACGATTCCCAAAATTTCATCCCCTTATAAATTTTAGGAGTTGGGAATACTATATCCCTACATAATGTACTTGCAAATACTCATGTAATAATTTATCCCCTAATATTCTTTGTGACATTTAAGCCATCACTCCTGCATCAAGTATTTACTAGAAATTACATGTATCATAAGAATAGGCATAAGACATAACAAATGAATACCTGCAGAAAATTCATATCATATGCATATTCATATGTAACATAGCTTGATCATAGCAACATTACATATCGTTAAAAAATTAAGCATGCATTCATACATTTAATTGCAGATATCCCTTTACTATATGCAAAAAGTTCAAAATGCATTGTGTCAAAATAGAAGGCAACCTATAGAAATTTTTTTTTCTTAAATTAGCATAACATTATTTCACATGACTTGACGAAACAGCCCTACGACGAATTTCTATACGCTCATCTCGAGTTCGCTGCTTCTTATACACAACTTGGGGAACATAGACATCATAGGAATTCGTAAAATTCAAGTTCATAACATGATTTAACTTAAAACATAACTTATTCGCCCGAAACGTACTTCAAATGGGCTTTTAGGCATAAATCACTATGCTGAAACTGACTAATCTTTTTCCTATGACCTCCAACTTAACTTAACCTTCACTAAACTTATGCTAAAACCCTTTTGGAAGCTTGCAATTCGACACAATTAGCGCCTCCGACGGTTGCCAGAAATGAGAAGAACACGAAAAACGAGGTAAAAGTCAAAATTGAAGAGTGAGGAAGTAAATGAAGATTTAGAGTTGCTAGAGATAGAGATTTAAACCGTTGGTTTTCACCTTGGAGCTTCGAATCGTAGGCTGCAGCTTCAGAACTACTGCTCGGTTGGCTTGCTACCCATGGCTGTTCGCCCCTTTAACCGTAGCAAGGGTCGTGGTCTTGCTATAGGGTGACCCTTGCTACAGGGGGCCGAACGGGCCTCCTTCGCACAGGGAGGGAGATTGGGAAAGAGATAAGAAGAAATAGGGAAAAGAGGAGGGAAATGCGAAACTCGTTGGCGTGAATGTGGATTGGCTAAGTAACAAAGGATAGAGAGAGTTAATTAGGATTAATTAAGTTAATTAAATATATAAATTTGAAATTTTATATGTTCAAATCCGTTAACAATTCATGGATAATGTTTTATTTGGAATTGATTAATGTCATGCGAACAAAATTATTTTGATCAAATTCCGAAAGATGAAAATTTTGGGGTACTTTACAAATATGCCGAACTTGAGTTCTCGAAATTTGTGCGTTATAGCTGTTCCCTCCTTCCTCGAAATTTCCGACTTTAATGGAATAGGAGGGGATATTTCCGTAACATTTCTTCTTTTTCCTACGTCGCTTCCTTTTCAGGGTTGTGTTTCCACTTTATCTTCACAAAAGGAATTTGTCTGTTTGTGAGCTTCTTAACATCAGTTGCTAAAATCATTTCAAGCTCTTCATTATGTGTTAGATTCTTTTGAACTTTAATATTTGTATGTGAAATTCTCTGCTCTGAATTTGAAACATATTTTCTTAATATTGAATTGTGAAATACATTGTGTATATCTGAGATATTTGCAGGTAACACTAATATATAAGCAACTGAACCGTTCCTTTCTATAATTTCAAAGGACTAATGTACTTGAGACTCAGCTTGCTTCCCTAACCAAATCTAACTAAAAAAAATGAAATGTCCAACTTTAAATTCGATTGCTTTGTGTTTTGGGTTGTAGTATTTCTGCTGTCAATCCGGAGCAGCTTTCAATCTATCTCAATTTAATTTGATTTTCTCAGTAGCTTGGGTCCTAGCATTTGACGTTCAACCACTTCAACATGAGTGGAGTTCTATAATTTTTGCTATACAGTGCTTCATAAGGAGTTATTTTGATGCTGGATTGATAATTGTTTTTGTAAGCATACACAATCATTAGAATGTGATCTTCTCAACTGCCTCCTAATAGATCTTCCAAAAATTTGAATTATTCTTTTTGATTGTCCGTCAGTTTGTGGATGAAATGCAGTGCTGAAATATAACTGTATACCCAAACCTTGTTGAATTTTTTTCCACAACTCAGGCATGAATCTTCCGTCTTTATCAGAAATTAAAAGTTTTAGAATTCCGTGTAATTTGATAATTTTTTTGACCTACAATTTGGTCAACTTTTCCACTGAATCTGTCTGATTGACAAGAAATGAATTGACTTTGTTAGCCTGTCAAGAATGACCCAAATACAACCTATCTGTATTGAGAAAATCCTATAATTAAATCCATAGCAATTTATTTCCATTTACATTTAGGTGTTGACCATGATTGTTGTAATCCACTGGGTCTTTGATGTTCAGCCTTTACAATTTGACTTACTTGACATTGAGATACACATTCAATAATATCCTTTTTCATACCTAGCCACCATAATGCTAACTTCAAACCTTTTTTACTTTTTTGTACTGCCTGGATGAATTGTGTAGCCTGAATGATGAGCTTCATGTAGAATTTCTCATCTCAAATCATAATTAGCAGGTACCCATATCTATAGCTTATATCTGATAATGCCATATTCATCAACCGTCACATCAATCCTATTTTTTGATTGACAGTACTTTAGGAGTTTCAGATATTCACTATTAACTTTCTGAATTCTCTTGATTTTATCCATTAAGTAGGTTGCACTGTCAGTTGATGTAAATAACCCATATCACCTGATCTTCTAATTTCCAGATGTTAAACATTAATTTCTTTAAGCAACTCTGGCCTTTGAGTTAGAATCTAGCTTGCACTCTTGTGGATTTATGACTCAATGCATTAGCAACAACATTTGCTTGGCATGGATAATACTGTATATCCAGATAGTAATCTTTGATTAACTCTAACCATTTTCACTGCCTCAAATTCAACTCCTTGTGTGAAAATATAATTTCGGACTTTGATGATCAGTGAAGACTTTGCATTTCACATTATATATATAATGTCGCCAAATCTTGAGAGCAAACACTTGAACAACTAACTCCAGATCATGCGTCGGATAGTTCCTTTCATGTGGCCTCAACTATTTGGATGCACAAGGTATCAATCTTTTATTCTGCATTGAAACACAACCCAAGCCTCTTAATGATGAAGCACTGTAAATCTGTAAATCTGAAAGAGCCAACACTAGTGCAATAGAAAAAATGCTTCTTTAATCCGAAAATTATGCTCACATTCTGCAGTCCACTCAAATTGAACATCTTATCTCATCAACTTGGATAACGACATAAGTATTTGTGAAAATGCTTTGGCAAATCTCCTGTAAAATCTGCCAAACCAAGAAAACAACATACTTTTGTAACATTCTTTGGAGCAGGTCATTCCACAATTGTCTTCACGTTCTGAGGGTCCACTGAAATTCTCTGACCACTAATACTGTGTCCCAAAAATGCAATGTTTCGCAACCAAAAGTCACATTTCGAGAACTTTGCATATAATTGATTTTGTCTCAACAGCTCTAAAACCATCTTCAAATGCTTGACATGATCTTCATCAGTTCTTGAATAAGTCAAAATATTGTCAATAAATATAATGACGAACTGATCCACATATGGTTTGAAAATTCGATTCATTAGGCCATGAAAATTGCAGAAGTATTTGTTAAACCAAATGACATAACTAAGAATTCATAATGATCATACTTTGTCCCGAAAGCTATCTTAGTTATATTTGCCTCCTTGACCCTGACTTGATGATTTCCCGATCTCTAATCAATTAGGGAAATTGCAGTTCAACCTCTAATTAATCAAATAAATCATCAATCCTGGGCAAAATATATTTATTCTTGATTGTCACATTATTCAATTCTCTGTAATCAATACATAACCGCATAGATCCATCATTTTTCTTGACGAACAATACTGGAGCACTCCACAGTGAATTACTTGACCTGATAAAACACTTATCGACCAATACCTGCAACTGAAATTTCAATTCCTATAATTCATTCAAAGCCGTACTGTACAAAGATCTAAAAGTTACAGACGTTTCTGGTTGCACATCAATACCAAATTCAACTTCTCGTTCTGTAAGTAGTCCTGACAATTTTTCAACAAATACATCAGAAAATTTTGAAACTACTGGGATGTTTTTCAACTCCTGTGCATCTTTATTTAGAACTTCTAATTTTGCCAAAATACTAGTTCACCACCTCACAAATATTTCCCAACTTGCACTGCACTAATTAGGGAAGATTTTACATTTCGATCACATAATATATAAAATGGTTTTTCATCAGACGATTTCAGTTTCATCCTTTTTTTCTAGTTAATTGTAGCAAAATAAATTATTAACCAATCCATCCCCAAAATGATATCAAAGTCTAAACTGATATGATAAAAATCAACTATGCTGGCAATTTCTTATCATGAATATGAACTTGCTCTGCACATTTTATATTGGAATAAAACCCCTTTCTGATGACATAATAACACAAAAAGCTAGAGAAAAATGCATAATATCAACATATAAACTCACAACAAATTCATCAGAAATAAAGGAATACGATGCTTCTGAATGGAATAGAACAATTCCAGACTAATCTTGAATTAGGAGCGTACCTGCAACCACATCTTCAGATTCTTTAGCTTCTTGAGGGGTAATTGTATAAACTCGAGATTTTACTAGTTGCTTAGCTTTGCGCTCCAAAGTTTCACCCTTTGTTGGCACTGAAGGCTTTCCTAAAAATTAAGTTTTATTGGGTTGGCTTCCTCCCAAAAATTTTTGGGACGATCCCTGTTCTTAGATTTTCTATGGTTTGATGTCTTGTTTTCTTGTGGACGATTCATTTGAATGTGTTATGGTTGCCGCATTTACTTTAGTGAATCTCATTTTTTCTTTTTCTAAATCCAACATGCTTCTATTATTCTTTTCATCCAATAACCATGCTTTGATATCACTTTTTGTCACACTCCAATCATTACTGGGTGCTAGATGTGATACATATGGCTAGAGGCTAATAATATGACAGAGATATGACAGAGGCTAATAATATGGCTAGACCAACTCTCACCAGCTCTAGTCTTGACTTTTATAATCAGAACTTAGTCGGTGATGAATTAGTCTAACTGAATCACCACTCATATGTGATACATTGCATGTCAAATTTCATTTATATTTACAGAAACATGAAACTCATATCATTAAAACTTAGATTTACAGATCTGCTAAATCCAATAAAATAAAAAATATACGTACCCAAAATGTATGTACCAAGCTCTCAAAACTACACAGAAAAGTTGTACAAAGGCACACCTGATTACTCTTCCTAGTGCTCGTTGCCTCTACCTGGAAGATAACAATGAAGAATGAGCAACAACGAGCTCAGAGAAATAATTAGGGCTAAAATAAGATTTTATATATGGAAAGAAACGTGCATGCTTGTATAAAACTATACATGTCTTTATATAATCATAACATCTTGATATGATAAAAAATATTAGAGGAGCTTAGGTACATGTAGTATAAAAAATCATCCGTAGTGTAACATGCAGTTGACAAGCATGAAATCATAAATATATAAAAACATGTTTATAAGCATGTTCATTCATAATGTCATTTGTTTAATGTATAGGGTTCAACTAGTTCCATGTTCATTCATCATAAGTCGTCACCCTGCCCAAATGCCATATAAACTATCTATAAAGATTGGGCTTTCCTCGACATAGTAATTATCGACAGATCCCTTGATACCCAATGTTCCCTAACGTTCTGTCACCAACTAATTCCAATAATTCCCCGAGTTTCTTCCTTATATAAATTTCAGGAGTAAGAAATACTACATTCCTGCATAATATACTTACAAACACTCATGTAATAGTCTACCCCCTAACATTCATTGTGACGTTCCTTACTCCCGCATCAAACATTTATCAAACATTATATGTATCATAGGCATAGGCATCAGGCATAACAAATGATTACCTGTATGAAATTCATATCACATGCATATTCATATGTAGCATAGCCTGATCATAGCATTACATATCGTAAGAAAAGTAAACGTGTATTCATACATTTAATTGATGGTATCCCTTTACAATATGCAAAAAGTTTTAAATGCATCTGTGTCAAAATAGAAATGAACTTATAGAAGATTATTTTTCTTCAATTAACACAAGATTATTTCACCTGACTTGACGGATTAACCATACGACGAGTTTCTAATGCTTGTCTTGAGCTCGTTGCCTCGTTTAACAACCTAAGGAACATAGGCATCATACAAATTCATAAAATTCGGGTTCATAATATGATTTAACCCAAAATTTAACTTATTTGCCCGAAACATATCTTGAATGGGCTTTTCGGCATATCTGAAACTGGCTAATATTCTTTCCATCTCCTTCAACTTAACCTCCCATTTGCTAAACTCATGCTAATACCCTTTTAGAATCTTGCAAAACAATTATGACACTCTGATACAAAATCTGCGCCTTTGATGACTATCGAAAACAAGAAAAATACGAAAAATGAGGCAGAAGTAAAAAACAAAGACTAAGGAAATGAAAGCTAGAATTGCGAGAGGTAGAGATTCATACCCTTGGATTTCTTCCTAGAGTTTTGAATCGCGGACTGTGGCTACAGAACTGCATCTTGGTTCGCCTTCTACCCGCAGCTATTTGCCCCTTGTATCGTAGCAAGGGTCTCGACCTTGCTACAGGGGGCGGAATGAGCCTCCTTTGCATAGGGAGGGAGATTGAGGAAGAGAGAAGAAGAAAGAGGGAAAGGAGGAAAATGCAAAGCTTGGTGCCCTATTCAACCGCTCGAAGGAAATAAAATTGTGTGAATGTCGGTTGGTTATAGTAACAGAGGATTAGACAAAATTAATCAGGATTTATTAAGTTGATTAAATATATAACTTTGAAATTTTATATCTTCAAATCCGTTAATAATTCATGCATGGTCTTTTATATGAAATTTATGGATTTCATGCGTAGAATTTAATAAAATTATTTCGATCAAATTCTGGAAGATGAAAATTTTAGGGTACTTTACAAATGTGTCGAACTTGAATTCTCAAAATTTGGGCATTATGGCTTTCCCCTCATAAAAATTTCTTTCTCGACATTTCTAACTTTATTGGAATAAGAGGGGATATTTCCGTAACATTTCTTCTTTTTCCTACGTCGCTTCCTTTTCAGGCATGTGCTTCTATTTTTATCTTCACAAAAGGAATTTTTCTGTTTCTGAGCTTCTTAACATAAGTTACTGAAATATTTTTTGTCTCTTCAATATATGTTATAGATTCTTATGATCTTCAATATTTTTCATGTGAAATTATCTCCTCTGAATTTAAAACTCATTTCCTTAATATTTAAATGTAGAACACATGGTGTATATCTTACATATCCACAGGTAACACTAATTTGTAAGCAATTGGGCTGATCTTTTCTATAATTTGAAAAGTTCAATGTACATGGAACTCAGCTTGCTTCCCTAACCAAATCTAACTGTACCTTTTATTGGTTTGACTTTCAAAAATACGAAATCTCCAACTTCAAATTCGATTGCTTTGTGTTTTGGGTCATAGTATTTCTGTTGTCGATCCCGAGCAGCTTTCAATCTATCTATGGTTAATCTGATTTTCTCATTAGCTTCACCAACTAGCTCGGGACCTAGCATTTGACGTTCACCCACTTCAACCCAACTGAGTATAGTACTGGACTTTCTGCCATACCATTTTGATGTTAGATTGATAGCTTTTGTTGTAAGCAAACACAATCGTTGGAATGTGATCTTCCTAATTACCTCCAAAGTCGAAAACACAAAGACTTGACAAATCTTCTAGTATTTGAATTGCCTTTTCTGATTGTCCATCGGTTTGTGGATGAAATATAGTGCTGAAATATAACTGTGTACCCAAACTTTATTGAATGTTTTTCCACAACCAAGAGGTGAATCTTTTTTCTCTGTCAGAAATAATAATTTTTGAAATTCTATATAATCTATTAATTTCTTTGACATACAATTAGACAAACTTTTCCGCTGAATATGTCTTTTTGATTGACCAGAAATGACCTGACTTTGTTAACCTGTCAATAATAATCCAAATATTGTCGCGGTATGGATCGGGGAAAACCCATAAAAAAATTCATAGCAATTTTTTCTTATTTTCATTAAAGTATCGACAACAATTGTAGTATTCCATTAAGTCTCTGAAGTTCAGCCTTTACAATTTGACATGCTTGACATTGACATACATTCAACATTATCTTTTTTCAGAATGTCAACTTCAAATCTTTGTACATTTTTGTGCCACCCGTATGAATTGTGTACCATGAATGATGAGCTTCATATAAAATTTCTCGTCTCAAATTAGAAACAACGGGTACCCATATCTGTAGCTTATATCTGATAATGCCGTCTTAATCAACTATTACATCAATCCTCTTTCCTGACTGATATTGCTTTTGGAGTTTTGGATATTTGTTTCTAACTTTCTGAGCTGTCTTGATTCTATCTGTCAAAGTAGTTTGCACAGTCAAATGATTTATATAACTCATATCGCCCGATCTTCTAATTTTCAACTAAAAAACATCAATTTCTTTAAGCAACTCTGGCCTCTGAGTAAGAATCCAAATTGCACTATCTGTGGGTTTACAGCTCAATGCATCAGCAACAATATTTTCTCTATCCGGAGAATACTGTATATTTAGGTAGTAATCTTTATCAACTCTAATGATGTTCGTTGCCTCAATTTCAACTCCTTTTATGTGAAAATATATCTCAGACTTTGATGATCAGTGTAAACTTTGTATTTCACGACATATAAATAATGTAGCCAGATTTTGAGAGCAAACACTACAACAACTAACTTTAGATCATGTGTCAGATATTTCCTTTCATGTGGCTTCAACTGTCTGGATGCATAAGATATCACCTTTTTATTTTGTATTAAAACACAACCCAAGCCTCTTAATGATGCGGCACTGTAATCTGAAATTCTTTTGAGCCTGATGGAAGAGCTAACACTGGTGCAATAATTGAATATTCAACTTCTGGAAAATGTGCTCACATTCTGCAATCCACTCAAACTGAACATCTTTTCTCATTAGCTTGGATAACGACATAGATATTTGTGAAAACCCTTGGACGAATCTTCTATAATATCCTACCAAACCAAGAAAACTGGGTACTTCTCTAACATTCTTTGGAGTAGGTCATTCCACAATTGCCTTCACCTTCTAAGGATCCACTAAAATTCCCTGACTACTGATAATGTGTCCCAAAAATTCAATGTTTCGCATCCAAAACTCACATTTAAAATTTTTTTCATATAACCGATTCTGTCTCAGCAGCTCTAAAACCTTCTTCAAATGCTTGACATGCTCTTCATTAGTTCTTGAATAATTCAGAATTTTGTCAATAAATGACGAATGAATCCATATATGCCTTGAAAATTCGATTCATCAGGTCCTTGAAAATTGCAGGAGCATTAGTTAAACCAAAATGCATAACTAAGAATTTATAATGACCATACTTGGTCTTAAAAGCTGTCTTAGTTATATCTACCTTC
This sequence comes from Phalaenopsis equestris, assembly GCF_001263595.1. NCBI lineage: Eukaryota > Viridiplantae > Streptophyta > Magnoliopsida > Asparagales > Orchidaceae > Phalaenopsis > Phalaenopsis equestris. The sequence goes on from NW_018164925.1 coordinate 61,245, forward strand.
TTGACTCTGATCTGATGATATCCCATTCTCAAATCAATTCGGGAAAATATAGTTGCGCCCTCTAATTGATCAAATAAATCATCAATCTTGGTTAAAGTATATTTGTTCTTGATTGTCATCTTATTCAATTCTCCATAAACAATACATAACCACATAAATCCATCATTCTTCTTAATGAGCAATCTAGAGCACTCCACGGTGAATTACTTGTCCTGGTAAAACACTTATCAATCAATTTCTGCAACCAACATTTCAATTCCTGCAATTCTTTCAGAGCCTTCATATGCGGAGAGTTGAATATTGCAGACATTTCTGGTTGCACATCAATACCAAATTTAACTTATTGTTTTGGCGGTAGCCCTGACGGTTCTTTAGGAAATACATCAGAAACTTTTGAAACCAATGGGATTTTTCAATTCCTGTACATTTTTATTGAACACTTTTAATTTTGCCAAAAATGCCAATTCACCACATCGCAAATATTTCCCAACTTTCACAGCTTTAATCAGGGAAGATTGTGCATTTCAATCACATAATTTATAAAATGGTTTTCATCAGGCGATTTCAGTTTCACTCTCCTTTTCCGACATTCAATTGTAGCAAAATGATTTCTCAACCAATCCATCCGCAAAATGACATCAAAGTTCTGAATTGTTATGTTAATCAATTATGCTGGCTATTTCTTATCATGAACATGAACATGAACTTGCACTATACATTTTCTATTGACATCGAAGGCAAAGTAACACAAAGAGCCGGAAAATAATGCATAATATCAACATATAGACAGACAACAAACTCATAAAAAATAAAGGAATGTGATGCACCTGAATCGAATAGAACAATACCAGACTGTTCTTGAATTAGGAGCGTACATCTTCAGATTCTTTGGCTTCTTAAGGGGTAATTGCAAAAACTTTGACTTTTACTGGTTGCTCAACTCTGCGCTCCAAAGTTTTACCCTTTGTTTGTATATAAGGCTTTCCTAAAAATTGAGTTCTGCTGGGTTGTCTGCCTTTCAAAAATTTTTTGGACTGTCCCTATCCTTGGATTGCATGTACTTTAATGTTTTCTTCTCTTGTGGACAATTCATTTGAATGTGTCATGGCTCTCCACGTTTGTGACATTTTCCGGAACCAATCAAACATTGCTCAAAGTGTCTTTTCCATATTTTTCATAAATTAGTTGCTTCTGCTTCTTTTCTGATTTAAGTTTCTTGCTTGAAAGTGTTCTTGTTTGCCGAAATCCTTGCGCTTGTCTGTCTGCGGTTTTCACTGCTGATTGAAAAAGTTCAACTCATTTTCAATTCTTCTTGCCCTTTCAACATGGAAAAATCGCTGATTTCAAATGGAGCTAATGCTAACCTCAACTGATTTCTAAGACAACGCAGAAATCTGTGACAATTTCTCCTGGGTGCTGACATAGTGTGGTTCATATCTGGAAGAAGTGAATTCTGCCTAATATTGCATAACTGACTTGGACCCTTGAGTTAGATTGAAGAATTTATCTTGCAGTGCTAATCTGGCTGAAGGCGAAATGAACAATTCTTTGAATAATTTAACAAATTCTTTTCTGGTGTTGGTTGAAATTTTTCTCTATGCTGAGCTTGCCACCACCTTTCTTCTTCACCTTCAAACATAAATGCGACTACTACCACTTTTCTATTTTCCGGACAAATCTTACTGTCTAGAATTTTTCCGATCTTTAGGAGCTAATCTTTAGCAATGGTAGGGTCATTGACACTCTGGAATGCAGACAGCTTAAACGAATGAAATATCTTCAAGTGTCGATCAACTTCTGCCCCAGTTTCAGATCTGGGCCATGTATTGCTGGAGGATCATTCGATGTAGCAATTTTGTCAACCACTTATGATATCAATTGTACAATGCCCTGTAACTCAGTTATTCTGGTGTCTGCATTTGTCTTGTTCTGATTTTCATTTCCACCCAAAATAGTTTCAGCTCTAACTTCTTGTTCAACACTTGACCCAAAAGACTGGCCTTTCGTTGTTTCTGTTTCTTCTCCAGACAGATTTATCTGTATTGGCACAAGATTTTATTCCAATGCAATTTATTATATAATAATTTTATCATGCACATTAACACTGAAATCGTAAGGGTTACCCACCCAAATTCATCAAGCAATAGCTCTGTTTAAATCAATTCATATTGGATCTCATTCTTCTAAATTCAACACGCTTCCATTATGCTTTTCCTTCAATGAATATGCTCTGATGCCACTTTCTGTCACACCCCAACTAGGCCCCATTTTTTGGGGTCGTCTGAGATGTGATAGATGGTCAGACCAACTCTCACCAGCACTCGTTCTGATTTTTATGATCAGAACCCAGTGGGTGATGAATTAGTCTAATTGGATCCTCGCACATACGTGATACATTGCATGTCAAAGTTCATTCATATTTATAGAAACATGAAAATCATATCATCAAAACATAGATTTACAAAGCTGCTAAATCCAATATAATAAAAATATACATGTACCCAAAATGTTCGTACGAAGCTCTCAAAACTATCGTGCAAAAGCTTCACAAAGGCACACCTGACCACTCGCTTCGATAGTTTCTCCCCCTGCCTGAAAGGCAACAATAAAAAATGAGCAACAATGAGCTCAGAGAAATAATTGAGATTATCATACGATTTTATAGATGAAAAAGAAAGGTGTGTGCTCGTATAAAATTATACATGTCTATATATAATCATAGCACATTAACATAATAGAAAATATGAGAAGAGCGTAGGTACATGTAGTTTAAAAAAATCAACTGTAGTATAACATGCAGTTCGTAAGCATGAAACGATAAGTATATAAAAGCATCTTTATAAGCATGCCCATTCATTTCATATAGGTCATATCATAATAGAGTTACTTATTTAATGTGTAGGATTCACCTAGTTTCATGTTCTTTCATCATGGTTCGTCATACTGCCCCAAAGACTATATAAACTATCGTTAAAGGTTCGACTTCCTCCAACATAATCGTTATTGACAGCCCCCGCGATACTTACAGTTCCTTAATGTTCTATAATCATCCAATTCCAAGGGTTACCAGAGATTCGTCCTCGTATAAATATCAGAAGTCGGGAATACTACATCCCTGCATAATGTACTTATAAGCATTCATGTAATAGTCTACCCCTAACATTTCCTGTGACATTTAAATTATCACTTCCGTATAGTGTTTATAAAACATTACATGTATCTTAACCATATGCATGAGATATAACAAATGAATACCTGCAGAAAATTCATATCATATGCATATTCATAAATAACATAATCTGATCATAGCCTTACATATCGAAAGAAAAGTAAATGTGCATCATACATTTAATTGCAGGTATCCTTTTACAATATAAAGGAAGTTTTAAATACATATGTCTCAAAATAGAAATCAACTTATAGAAGATTATTTTTTTAAATTAACATAAGATTATTTCACCTTACTTTATGGAGCAACCATACGACGAGTTTCTATACGCTCGCCTTGAACTTGCTACCTCGTATACACAACTTAGGGAACGTAGCCATCATAAGAATTCATAAAATTCGGGTTCATAACATGATTTAATAAAAAACATAACTTTCTCGCTCGAAACATACCTCAAATGGGCTTTTCGACATAAATCACCCTTCTGAAACCCACTAATCATCTTCCTATCTCCAACTTAACTTCCCCTTCACTAAACTCATGCTAAAAACTTTTAGAAGCTTGCAAATCAATTACGACACTTCCGACACCAAATCAGTGTCTCTGATGGCTACTGAAAACAAGAGAAACATGAAAAACGAGGCAAAAGTCAAAACTGAAGAGTAAGAAAGGAAATGAAAGCTTAGAATTATGTGAGAGAGATTCATACCCTTAGATTTCACTATGGAGCTTTGAATCACGGACTGCGGCATCAGAACTACCGCTCGGTTCACTTGCTACCCGAGGCTGTTCGCCCCTTGTAGTGTAGCAAGGGTTGTGGCCTTGCTTCAAGGGGTCGAATGAGCCTCTTTCGCATAGGGAGGGAGATCGGGGAGGAGAGGAGAAGAATTAGGGAAAGGAGGAGGAAAATGTGAAGCTCGGTGCCCTATTCGATCGCATGAAGGAAATAAAATTGCGTGGATATCAGTTGGCTACAATAACAGAGGATTAGGGAGAATTCATTAGGATAATTTAAGTTAATTAAATATATAACTTTGAAATTTTATATCTTCCAATCCGTTAATAATTCATGCTTGATGCTTTATATAGAATTGTTTGATTTCATGCGTAGAATTTAATAAAATTATTTCGATCAAATTCCGAAAAATGAAAATTTTGGTGTTCTTTACAAATGGGCTGAACTTACTTGAATTCTCAAAATTTAGGCATTACATATCCTCCCCTTCTCTCTTCAAAATTCTATCATAAACCCACAAATAGTTCCCTTTTACCATCCTTGGATGCCATTAACTTCTCTGAAATGTCCTACCACAAGTAACTCATTGGGTTGAGTAACCCACCATCTATCTTTGGTAGACAATAGAATGCCATTCTTAATCATCCCCGACCCCTCTCCTACACACCTCACCAATCAATCCGACCCCACTTATTCCTTCTACACCTATTCTAGTGCAACTTGTCCCTCCCATGTTCATAGTTTGCTCACACCTTTTTCCCACACGGCACAGATCTTACACATTGCTATTACCTTCCATCCCAAATAAAGCAACCACTCTTATCAGCCTTCCTTTCTGACTCTGGCTCTTTCAAATTTACAATATCCTTAGCATCAATAAGCATCAATGTCGCCTCACAATTCCTCCCCTTTTACCCTAACTTATTTGCATAATGCCAATAACTTGCACCCAATCTACTCCCCAAATTCACGCCTCACACCAGTCATCTTCCCATCCCCATTATTGCAAACTCAGAAGTCATGCTGCCATATTTTCTTATAACAATAATCTTATGCAGGCGCAAACCCATACAAAAAAAAAAAAAAAAAAAAAAAAAAAAAGCCTAAGCCTCTTGTCAAACATACCTTTATGATCTTTCTCCCTTATCCCGCCACCCATGAATCCAAAATTATCTTCTAAGCGTTGAAAGAACCTAAATGGAGAACTTCTATGTTTGACTTGTTCAATGCTCTCAACTAGAATGCCACGTTTACACTCATCCCACCTCATTCCTTTCAAAATCTTATTGCTGTAAGTGGGTGCCTCGTACCAAATACAACCCTGGTGGTTCCATCAACCTCAATAAAGCTCACCTTTGGCTTGGCATCAATTATCATTAAAACATCAACCTTGTCATCAAACCAACAATAAATCATCTAATTGTTAGTCATACCCTATACAAAGATCGGTTGCTCAAATAATTGGACGTCAAAAATGTTTTTCTTCATGGCCTTCTTGTTGAATATTCCTTAATCCAAATCACCCTGCCTATGTAACCTAAAAAAGCTCATTATGAACTAAAATAGTCACTCCACACTCGTTATATGGACAGCTTCATCCTTGTCTTTTCTCACTCACTCTCACCAATTCTATAATGGCTGGCTCCCTCTCATCTATATATGTCAACATCTCGTGTTGTACTTGCTTTTGTATGTGAATGGCTTCATCCCAAACAACAGTAATGATCTACTATTGCATCAATTCACATCTTACTTGTTTATGATATTTTATATAAAATTTGTAGCAGAATCATCCCACTTCAAAGTGTGAAAGTCATTCTCTCCAAATAACATATTTATCTATCCCATCACAAGGACATTCATAATCTCCTACAACATATATAATCATTGCCAATGATGTCACGACTCTGTCTTTTAATTATCTGCCTGAAATTCTTGATAATTTTTTCTCTTATTAATCATTACGAGTGCCAATCTATTATTGGTGGTCTCCAACACCTCTCCCTCATCTAGCCAGCCGTTTTTGCTGCCAACAAGCTATCTAAATACATGTTTCAACCAACAACTTACCACTGGAAGCTTTCTCCACTTTGTATCTCCATGTCACCATACATCATGACCTTTTCTTTTTCTCTGCTTTCATTTCTCGCTTTCACTTTATGGATTTTTTGACACTTATTTGGTTGGGACAATTATCAATCGAACATCATCAAATGTTCCTCAGCTGCAATCCTATCTCAAAGAACAAACAATAGCTTGCGTTTTATTGGAGTCTGAATACCCATGTTTCTTCTCTCACTATTAATATCATCTAGGTAGTTTATACTTCATCAGCTTATTATTCATCTACCACCTAGTAATGATCTACTATGACAATATTGGAGCCACATACCTATGTGTAATTTAGTCTCTCACTCTAAAGTGAAATACATCACTCTTGACTTTTGTTTCAGGAGAAGTTCAAAATGATTATCTCCATTTTCTAATTCCTTCCAAAATAGGAAGACAATTTGAATAGGTTTTATTGTTGTTGTATACTTACCTTATTTCTTTTATTTCTGTTTCTTTACTAGGAGGACAATTTGAATCAGAATTCGCATGAGTAAATACACCGTCGAAGTTCTTATCAATCATGTTATGTATTGGTGCACTTGAATATAAATTGATAACAAGCAATTTTGTATTTCTCTCCGCATCAGAAGCTATTCTCTCAACATTTCTAACGTGAATCTTACACATTCTAGTTTTATCTTTTGACTGTAATTTGTTTCACTTTACATGCTACCGATACGATCCGATGCAGAAATCAACACATTTTTTTTACAGAAATTAGGGCGAACTCAAATTTTATTTTTCGAACACCAAATCAAAGCAATACAACACAAATACGTAAATTATAAACTTCTATAATTCGAAGGTAGGTGATTGCTCTCCATTCCTACAATTCGAGAGGGAGGAAATCTTTTTGAAACCTTAAACCTAAGACTCACCATAATAATCTCATGCATAACCAAACCCTAAACATAATAAGCTTATTTATACCCAAGTATAATAATATTAAAAGATTAACGGGCCCTTAGGCATACAAATGACCAAATTACCCATAGGCTAGGCACCAGAATAACTATATTCCCCATAAAAGATACCTTGTCCTCAAGGTGAAAAAAAGTGAGTCTATTCCTTCTCCAACACAACTTTCTCTATTTCTTCATCCTTTATCTCCTCGTCATGCACTGTAAGAACTTGTAATTTTTTATCATTGCAGCGGTGTATTGGGGTAAACTTCTCATCACACCGAAAACATAACCCCTTGGCTCGCTTCACCCAACTATAAGACGCTTGAGTGCTGCTTTATATCGTGGTCCATTATTTCTGTCTCGTGCAACCTCCTTTGGACTTTCACTGTTTGAGCTTTTGGTGCCATCGTAGTTGTAGCAGTTCAGTACAATGCTCCATCTTTGCTGCTCCTACTGGCCTTCTGCATCTATTATTTGTCCTCCATCATTTTGTCTAACTCCATCGTCTCCCTCAATACCCGCAGTCTCAATAATCACAGTGATGCTCGTATGTTGGGCTTTAGGCCTTTCATGAAATTCCTCTCTAGTCTTGCTTCAGAAATCCCCTCAGCCATCTCGAAAATTGCTTGAATCTCTCCCTATATTTTATGACAGTCATCTCCTAATTCAAGGCATAGAATTGTTCTTGTAGGGTTTTGTTCGAAAGTACTTCTCCTTTTATAAAGCTCCTTTAAAAGCAACTTAACTATAGATGATGGTATAAAATTGTGGTCCTTAAAATGATCCTAATGTTTGGATAAAAGATTGTGTGCTTTTTAACACATAATTTAATAGTTATAGGCATATCCAACAAACATATTATTTCAGATTTTGAAGAGATTTAATTTTAAAAACTTAACTATCGTATTAATTCTTAAAATAATAAATATTATGATGTGATGTTGAAAAAAAAAACATAATTCTATTGTACTGCATGGTGGAACTTTTTGCCCACTATATAATCTTCTTCATCAAACTTAATTTTTTACGCTCTAGACATAGATCTTCACCGACTTTCTTCTCCATTGGAAACTACTCATGCAAAGCTCTCCTACAGTTTGCTTTCATCCCATTGGTTTCTTCTATCTTTTTTGCTCACGTGGAGACTTCTCTCATAAATGACCCCAATAGCTTTCTTCTCCTCCGTCATTCTCGCTGGTTAAAGTTGTCATCCTTGCCGTTTAAGAGTATTTGGGAGTAGTTTTTTTTTTTTTTGAAATAGTTTTTTTTCCTGAAATAGTTTTTTTTCCAAAACTTTTTTCCAAAACAGTGGAACGCTCCCTAAATAGCGTAACAGAGCTCCTATATCACGATCCAAAAATGGAGATTAGTGTCATTCGTGTAGAAGCATTTTTGAAGAAGTCGAACGACGAAATGAACGATGGGCGTTCTCTCTGCATTTTCTGGAACGGAACGGAGGCACATTACTCTCTCAAACGAAGCCTAAGTTTCATTCTTGAATGGCTCAGAAAAGTTCCAACAATCCTTAAATTTTTCCCACGAATGGATCGGGTATCTAGCCTCTCTCCATTGAAACCATGCTAGGGCTTTCTCGTCCAAACGTAACCCTACCGCCATGAGCTTCTTCTCCCTTCATTGAAACCATGCGAGGGCTTTCCCCTTCGATCATAACCCTTCCATCATGAGCTTCTCTTCCCCAGTTAGCCCATGCACCTCAAAGCATCGTTCTACCCAATACACCCACCCCTGTGCATCTTCCCCTCGAAGATAGACATCTTTAACTTCCTAACCCTAGCATCTCCACCCCAACTTCTTCTCACTCCGTTGTTTCCCCCCATGTATTGAGAGGATAACTCTCACATTTGATCATAACCATGTCCCACTCCCGCTTCTCTCATTTCATTTTTCGTGCTCCTCTATACCTCTTACATAACCCATTTTCAATGTTTTTGCCCAATCACCTCCATTTGAAATCTCTAATACATTCCCCATCGGAGTCCCAGGAGGAGGTTCTTGATGGTGGACACTGTCCTCCTTGTGTTCCTCTCGTCTAATCTCTTCTCATTTTGATTTAATTCATGAATCTCCGGTTAACCATTGGTTAGGGTTTACAAACAAAATAAGGGGTCTTCAATTACATCTCAATAAGCTTCCTCAGCATCTTTTTCAAACTCTCAAATCAGCCCTCAAATCGGTTTTCCATCCATAAAAACCTATTCTCTATGGCGGCAAATTTTTCTTCCATCCTGGATTTAAGTTGACTCATCTATTTCTCTAATTTCTTCTCCAATTCATCTATTTTATTGGCTATCCTTATTCATTTGGGTGTTTTCGATCACAAATGTTGAAATGTCGTCAATGATTACCAGACAATCCGAATCATGTATGTAATACAAGATAGTATGCCTCCGATTTGATTTGTGGTCCGCTTCCGTTGGACTCTCAATTTGGAACAAAATAAAGATGAGAGTTTCAGTTCTCTGTTCGTTGTGATATGCAGACGACCTTCTCAGCTGGCTCTAATTGCGACTTTTTTCGCAATATGCAGTCATGAAGGAGAACACAATACCACTTTTCTTTCCCACTAGCTCCAACCGTGGCCGTCTCGCAAGGCTTCGACGCGATCATATTGCAAGGCTTCGATCTCGAAGGTCTGTATGCCGCGATGCCCTCGAGACTTCCTAGGTAGCTCTTTTCAGGTTACTGTTCTGCGATCCAATTGTCTCTTCTCAGATTGTCAAAATTGTCGCAAGTTAGGTCATGAAGGCGACTCGTATATGTTGTGATCTCGACAGTCTTCCTAGCAATCTCCAACACGTGATGTATTGTGAGGCAATTTGCAAATGAATGTGGCTGTGATCTTGTAGTTGATCTAACAGAAATCAATCTCTCTGGTACCAAGTTGATACGATCCAATAAAGAAATCGACACGTTTTTCCACAAGAATTAGGGTAAACACAAATTTCATTTCCCGAACACCAAATTAAAGCAATACAACACAAATATGTAAAGGATAAACACCTATAATTCGAGAGGATAGCGATCTCTCCCCCAATTTTTACAATTTGAGAGGTAGGAAATCTCTCCAAAACCTTAAACTTAAGACTCACCACAATAATCTTATGCATAATTTAACCCTAAACATAATAGCCTATTTATAGCCAACTATAATAATAATAAGAAAAAACTAACTTGCCCTTAGGCGTACAAAAGACCAAATTACCCTTTGACTAGGCACCGACGCAACCGCTGCACCTTTCTTATGACAACTTTCCAACATTTTCTAGGATACGTCTATCACGCTAATATTGGATACCTGTCTATGAATTTTTGCTCTTAAGAGTGGGGTAGTGAGACTTAATTTTTCGAGCTTAATGCGGGAGCAATGGGACATTGACCGGCCATCGAGGCTGTTTTATGCTCTATTTCAGTGTCTGCCCACCTTCCCCCATCCCCCTCCTGGTCGACTTAGGATGTTTATGCTCATTACTTAAACCCTTAAGGTATGAGTGATCACTTGGTGGAAGTTGAATCACTGTGTGGAGCAACACTCTTGTTGGATGCAACCGAGTTTTTTTATTGGGTCTCAGTATCTTTATACTTGTTTTGTCTACAATAAATGTACAAGAGGGAGTCCCTCTACTTTTTGCTTGGTTTTACTTAGTACTTTGTACACTTTTTGCTTTTAATTAATGCAACATGTACTATTTCATAGATATGGTTTACTTGAATGAATTGTTAATATTCTCTGTATTTCTCTGCTTCTAGTAATTATTCTGGTTACATGTTAAACATATCTCTTGTGTTATAATCTGTTAACACTTACTCGAGATTGTGATCCAACCTTAATTATTGATTATATTGAGTATCAAACTCTCTGTACTTATATTGCTTAGTGCGGTTTCATAAGAATGGTTTAGTATGGTTAGTTTACAGGTATTACTTTTTTGTTAGCGATGACCTTTTCTTTTAAGCCAACTTACAGTATTTTTCAGCTATGTTATATTTAGTATAAGAACCATTTTGCTTTCTACTATTTTGTTTTCACATTTGAATATCTTCTAATTAAGTGATTTGTCTCCTGCTTCCAGATGAGCCTTAAATTTATAGACACTGAGCAGTTTCAGAGGTTAGACGATTGATTAAAATGTATGATAGTTGATTATTTCTTTTGGCCTACTTTGGAATAATTTTCTTATCCATAACAGGGTTGCATTGCATTTCCAACTGCAGGCTGCGGGATCTGAAGCAACTTGGTAAGGTTCATTGGGTTCCTGTTGCCTTTCATCTTGGATTGTACATGGAAGTAAAATAGTTGTATTTAATGATCTCTGCATATCTATGCATTGACCTTTCCAATTGATGAAGCTCAAAATTCTGCGTTAAGTTATTTCAATTGTGCTCAACCATTCTGAGCTGACTATCGGTAAGGATTTGTTAGTTTCAATTATACGTTGAAATTTGGAGTACACCCTGCTCTGGTGCAGTTCGAGTTTTGTTTTAATGTGTAGAGAACATATCTGTGTAAAATTTGTTTTTACTAAAAAATTGAAAAAATAAGGCGATTTACTCTCTATTAAACTGGCAGCTCCATATCTGTATATTTGAGGAATTGCAATGCTCTAAGCTTTATTTTGAGGGATGCGTTGCTTTATTTTGAGGGATGCGTTGATTCTTGCCTTGAATTATAATTGTTTTAAAACTTTTTTTTTCCGCTTTATTATTTCTTAATTATTATATCAAGCAAAATTTTTCCATACATCAGGTGTTGCATACATGGTCTATCCAGGAGCAGTGCATACTCGATTTGAACATTCTTTGGGAGTTTATTGGCTGGCTGGACAATCTCTGCAGTATCTTCAAGCCTACCAAGTATGACAACTTTTCATGGTTATATTTGTTGCTTTCCGAAACACAAACTTGTATATCATTTTTTTTGTCTCCACAGGGCTCTGAGCTTGATATTGATCGTTTTGATGTGCAGACAGTGAAACTTGCAGGTAAATTGTTGTACCAGCAGTTGTCATGAATTTAACTTATCCTTGTTGGCACAATTAGCCTTAGCTTTTGTTCAATATCTCATTTGTTGGTAATATGACAGATTGTTTAGCTGTTATTGAAAACTGCAATCAATAGGTCTGTGTTACATCATGCTATTTCATTTATTTTTGTAGGCCTTTTGCATGATATAGGGCATGGGCCTTTCAGCCATATGTTTGAGCATGAATTTCTTCCCCAAGTCAGTACTGGATCAAAATGGTATTTCATTTCTGCTGATTCATTTCATTAAACTTTATATAAATAATTGCTTATAATTATGCACTTTTCCTTTTTTTATATGACCAACCATCTTGTTCTTTATGCCTGCTAATGTTTCGTTACAATTAAGGGTTATAGTATTAATTCACCAATTTATCTCTGGAATTCTCAATTTTTTATTTGACATATGAATCAGATTTTATATCGAGTCCTAACATAGTTTCTCCATGGTCCTAGAAAAGCATGATACTTTTTTTCTAGTAATTTAATGGCTTGAATTAATAGCAATATCTACTAATCTGCAAAATAGTACAAATTTTCTATTATATTTATTTAAAGATATAAATTACATTTGCTTTATTGTTCTTCTACTAGTGGATATTTTCTGTTTAGGTCTCACGAGCAAATGTCAGGAATGTTGGTGGATTACATTGTTGATCAGCATCACATTGACATTGATTCCGAATGCCTTCAACAAATAAAAGTAAGAGATGTTATGCCAAAAGTTTTTCATGTGAATGCATAAGTTTGAGCTGTTTAGCAATTGCATCATCATTTTCCGAGATTAGCAAAAGAATTAGTATTTTCTTTATTTTGTAAACACTTGTGGCCAGAATGTTTTTAGATCTATGAGTAGTATGCTGATTCATTAATGGCATCCTAGAGCATAAAAATGTTCAACATTATGTTTTTGCTCATTTGTGCAATTTGCCTTCATCTCTTGCTTATAAATTCTTGGTTAGTTAATTTAGCCACTCTTATATCATTATTGCAGAGGTCTCTTTTGTGTTCAGGCCTTGATATTGATTTTAAATATATTCTTTGTTATTTTAATTTAGCTACTTCTATATCATTATTGCAGATGTCTCTTTTGTGTTCAAGGCTGCATATTGATTTTAAAGGATAACATTGTTGACATGAAAGTCTTGTCAAATTCCTAAGCAGTGATTGCATAAGCTGAATCTGGATCCATCCCTGCAAATTTTTAGCAGCTAAATTTAATTATAAACCTTTTGATTTTCGTGAAAATTTTCACATTCCACTATTGGTATGGTGATCATTGGCATCATTGGCAGTTCTTTTTCAAAGATTTCTTCGGTAGTTCCCATTGTTTGATTTATAAAATGCTAATCTTTTTTCTTAAATATGACTGATGGGAAAAATCTTTTTCTCAAGAATGCTGATGCTCGTCAAAATTTTTAAATTTATGGAGAAATTTAATGATATTTGAAATACAGGGATATTTTTCTTATTACTCCTCGTAGTTTATTAAATAAAATTTTTAATGCTTGTTTGCTTCTGTTTCTGTTATGATCACTTTTAACAAATTTTCTTTATCAAAATGTTAAATGCTCCTCATAACAGGTTACTCGAACCAGGTTACTACCATATTGCTATCTATTTTTCTCGTAGCTAAGAACTATTGGAGAAGAATGTATAATGCCACATTATGATGTGTTTATAAGAAATTTGTGTCATCATTATCCTTCTTACGAAGCAGAATGTATAATGTCAGATTATGATGTGTTTATAGGAAATTTGTGTCACCACCATCCTTCTTACGAATATTTTGGATTAGATTTAAGAATTTTTGTTTTCTATTTATTTTTGTCTGAATGCTATATGAGATGTTAAACCTATCCATTGAAATTTTTTTTGAACTTTATCCATGTTATTTTAAGACTCACTTCTTCTTCCTAACACTTTGAAACTAAGGGCCCGTTTGGGGCAACTTATAAGTGCGTTGTTTCGTGTGTTTGAGGAGAGTTTTTAAAAACTATGTTTCCTAATTTTTATTACATGCAGACCGCGGGTATATCCCCGCGATCGGCGTTCGGCCTCTAACGTTTACTCCCTTACCCTTGCCAAACCCGTAAGCCATGACTCTTCCTCAGTAATCGCCACCAACTCGAAGACTCCTTTCCTCCACCTTCGTCGCTCCTCCCTTTTCAAACCCTATCCGATTACTCATCTCTATCTGCTCCCAACCCTAACAAGAACCCTAATGAGCTGATCGGGCCCGGGTCAAGGAGGCTCCGTGGCGTGAGTGCGGTGCGGAACTGCCGGCGAAGATGACGAGGAGGTGTTCTCATTGCAACAACAAAGTGCACAACTCACGCACGTGTCCAAATTGAGGAGTGAAGCTCTTCGGTGTTCGCCTAACCGATGGCTCAATTCAGAAGTGCGCTAGCATGGGGAATCTGTCTCTTTTTGTCGGATCTACTAGTGGCTCCTCTCTTGCTGATGGCATGGAGGCTTCCGGCATCGCCGCTGATGGGTACGCATCGAAGGATTTGGTGCAAGGGTTGTCCATCAGCTGTCGTGAACGGAAGAGAGGTTAGTTTATGGATTAATGGTATTTCTGCAGTGGGTTGTTTTTTGCTGTCTTCCTCTTCCTTTTTATTTTTGTTTTGTTTTGTTTTATTTTTAATTTTTTTTTATTTTCTACTATTCTTTTGGGGATATTTGGTTGTCTGTTCTAATCTAATGTGAGCATGATGATTGCTCCATCGCCTGGATTGGTCATATCATTCCTTGTGATATAAATCAATTTTTATTGCTCAATTAAAGAAAGAAAATCTTCATAATTTTTATTTTTTTCTCTTTTACATCTGTGGTAAACGAAAGGTGAAATCATCATTTGAGGATGTAGGGGCATCATTTATCAAAAGAAAAATTGAAGATAATCTTTGACTTTTGCTAAGCAATTTAATTTAGTATTTTCTTAATTCCTTTGTGTGATTTTAGGGCTATACTAGGATGCCATCATGAGAAATTGACAATGATTTCTTGCGTAAGAAGTGAACATATTCTGCTTTCCAGTTGTAAATGTGATTGTTTATACATTTAAAGGTTTGCATCATTATTTTTATTGGCGTTTTGGCTCTATCTACATTCTGTTTTGGCTGTGAGGTTGTGAGGGTGCTTTGTCCCCCCTTGATCTTTAGTTGGGCAAGCATTTGAGATAAATGTGCTGGCATTGGATTGTATTGCAAGGAGGACGAAATTAAAATTTAGATGTCTTCTTGACATTTATGTTCTATTGCTGGTACAGATGTCTTCCTGACATTTATGTTCTGTTGCCGGTATAGCTAAGGGGTAGACATTATAATTTTTGTGTCCCAGCTTTTTCATTTAACAAAAGAAATCTGCAAATCAGTTGTTTACAAAACGCACAAACCAAACAACTAAACAGTCTATCCAAAACAGGGGCAGATTGGTCATTTATCTTGAATCAGCTGTTTTCCAAACGCACAAACCAAACAGCCAGTCAACTTATCCGGATCAGCTGTTCATCAGCAGATTCTCAGGATAAACTGCTTATGAGCACAAGTTGGATAAGCTGCAGCTGCCCCAAACAGACCCTAACTTTATATATGAGTGCATTTTTTGTCCTTCATTTTATATGTCCATACCACTTAATTTTATTTTCAATTGCCTTATCCTCATTAGTTGCTACTTAACCTTCCCTCTAATGGAACCATTCTCTAATTATTGGCCTTAGCTTTGCCACACATCTTTGTTAACAGTTACTTATACGTCTAGCTATCAATGACGCTTGGATCATTATAACTTGTTCAACCTAATTTTTGTTTTTTGTTTTTGATGTTTAACGTTTAACCTCCATCATATATCCTCTTATTGCATATTTATTCATTTAACCATAAAATGTTAATTTTAGATGTTAATATATTTATGAACATGCTCATTATTTTTCTAATACATTCAAAATATTTATATCTATCAAGCCTAAGTATCATTTAACCCTCTTAATATTGATTGATTATTGTTATTATCATGTTTTCTAAAATTGGATATTGTTAAGACAATATTTGGTGTACTAATTCTACTTTCTTTGTCCTCCAAGTATTTCTGTTTTGCTCTAACCTTTGACTTTGTTCTAAAAATTATGACCATTTCATGTGGAAAGCATTCACAAAGCCCCTCCATTAGAATAAGTTTTGCAGGTATTTCCATTACTGATGTATAAAGATTTGAATACAATATTAATTTTTGATGTAAACTTACTTTAATTGAAAATGTTTGTAACTCAACCACTTTTTAATAGTGTCTAATGATCTATCATGTGAGTAAGTTTGTATATACAACATATGAAGATACTTTTTTTGCTTTCTATATATATATTTTTTCTGTTTTTAACAAAATAATCC
This sequence comes from Phalaenopsis equestris, assembly GCF_001263595.1. NCBI lineage: Eukaryota > Viridiplantae > Streptophyta > Magnoliopsida > Asparagales > Orchidaceae > Phalaenopsis > Phalaenopsis equestris. Next base: position 77,598 of record NW_018164925.1, read on the forward strand.
CTTTCATAAAAGATCATGCTATCATTAAACCAAATCACTTCTCCAAAACTAATGTAATTTTTCCAAGTCTATGCTCTATTATTATTACTTATAAATTCGTTATATGATTCATAAATTTGATTCTTTTATGAAAATCCTGAACACCTTTTTCTTACATATAGGGACACATATTTTTTTTTTCAACAATTTGACATGCTCTTTGTATTCAAAATTTCATTGAAATATCTATTATTCAATTTTCTCAATAAATATACTATCCCAAATAACTTTTCAATTTTGACCTAATATCTCGTATGGAAATCACCCTATCACTAAATCTATTCTCTCAATAATTATATTTTTCACGTCTCAATAATTTTAATTTTATTTTTATTGGTAACCTTTTTAACTTACAATAACTTATAATCTTTACCAATAATTTTTACTTCTTATTTTTTCCATTTAATTTATGCAAACAAATAATATATTGTTTCTGGTATTGTTATGTCCATCAATTCTTGTCTTACATTCAATTGTCTCAAAGTCTACATATCAAATCTTATTTTAGTTAGTAGCCAACCTTAGATATTTTCCACTAGAATTGGCACAAGTTATGGTGCATCACTTTTGAGTAATATCCTAGTCAACACTTGCTTATTTTTCATGGCATGTGAGTTAAGTTGTAGTGCGTTGCTGACTGGTGACGATCTAGCAAACTCTTGCTTACTACTCATTAATGTCAGATTTCACTATGATGTGTTACGCTGAGGAAATTTCTACCACTGTTAAAATTTAAACTTGGATTCATCACTTACTATATTATTTTTCCTCTTAGCAGGATATGATAATTGCTAGTTCGAATGTTTCAGTAGCAAATGTAAGAACACTGGCATCTTGGTGTGCTATTTAATTTTATATTCCATATTTGAAATTCAATATCTACCTGAAAAATAAATTATCATCTTTATTTACAAAACCTAATTGCTTGAAAATGTGCTGATTTGTAGGGCATGAAAGAAAAACGTTTTCTCTATGACATTGTTGCTAATGGACGCAATGGAATTGATGTTGACAAGTATATGATGGTTATAATTTAATTTTCTTGAATATTCTTCCATTGAATACAGCATGACTTTATATTTTGGGGATTTTAATTGATATTTAGGTTTGATTATATCGCTCGTGATTGTCGGGCATGTGGTCTTGGCTGCAATTTTCAATTCAGGAGGTATGTGCTGATTATTCATGAATTCACAATTATTTCAATATTTTAGGCTTTTACAATTTGGTTTTATTAGTCATGCATGCTTTGGGCCATGACATTCTTAAAATTTGCTGACAGAATTTGGATGAAAAACATATAAACCATGACTACTATATGGATTTTTTGGTTCTTGAATATTTGAATTTTTTTTCTTATTTTAAACTTAAAAGCGCAAACATAATTAACAACTTATTCAGATTATAATTCTTATTCAAGGATTCTTTTAATATTTTTAATGAGCTCTTAAATTTTTTTTCCCTCATTAATGACTTTCCATGCAAATAATGCCAAATCTTGATGGTGATTTGCCAAATCTGGCTTCCTATTCATTTATTCTCAAATGACAACACCAACATTCGTATGTTCTCTACTTTCTTCAAAATCATAGATTTATTGATTTTGATCAAATTATTTTTAAATAAACTAAATAAGTTTACTTGGTTAGTTAAGAAATTTATATTACGACCCGGTTTGGGGACTTGGAATATCTTAGGCTCAAATGAATTATTGGATGGAAAATTCAGATTTTTATTTCTATGAGAATCATTCAATAAATTAAAAGTCATTAATGAATAAACTTCAGCTCTTGAAAAAATATAAAACAATTGTGAATAGGATTACTTTTCTCTTGCTTTATTGTATCTTCTGTAAATAATTATTTTTTCACTCATTTTTTGATCCAAGACTTAAACTTGAAATGTTAATTTAATTCACCATGAATTAATCAACTTAGTAAATACTCATATTTCTAAACTTATAGTAATATAAAGAGTATAAAAACCAGTATGCATGCTTGTCAAATGCAGCGAATTAATATAGAATCATTTGATAATTTATATATTAAAAAATAATCATCCAAGAAGTTTCAAAACATTTTATTATGCTGAACGATACCCATCTCATCTATATCATTTATTTTCATCTTAAGTGTATTATATAAACATGTCATTTAATGTACTTCAAAATTAATTTTTGTAAAAAATTTTATTGTACGAGTACATTAGTGTCCCCGGTTAATATTACAAGAGGGTAAACTCCATCAATCAACATATATATGCAAACATTCTATATAGTTTATTTCATTTATATTTTCATGTTATTTAATATAGTTTTATAATAATTAGTACATAATAAATAAATTTTGCATGCTGAGAAAATTTTTGCCATAAATTTCAATATGACCAAATAACTCACTAAAACAAGTAAATTAGGTATAAACTTGCATTGGCAATCTATTTAAACAAGTATTATAATTATTTTATGCATTTAGTTTAGATGAATCAATAGTATTAGATAGATTAGAAAATGATTACTTATCGCCACTTTAAGAGATTTAATCTAGGACCTCTTTTTACTATTTAGTATTTATCACCTTTAATTTGGGTGCCTATTAAAAATATTAATTTATATATAGTTAAACTTTTTATTTCTAAATTACGATTAATATATTAATTTCTGATTAATTTTTTTTATAAGAATTTAAATACAAAATTTTCAAACTTTATATGTTTTTTTTTTATTTATCTATTCTACACTTCATTTATGCTTTAAGTTTAACATTTTTGAATTTTTGATTATTAGCCTAGAGACATAAAATTTTGTAATTTTGTCATGATTTTTTTGTATGTATCTTTAATTAGTAAATTTATCCCTCTTTTTTTGATTAAACTCGTCTCTTAAAATTAATTTACTTTTTATGTTTCATTCATAAATTTTGCTATATAAGTTTAAACATATATGTTTATACATTACATAATCATTATGTTTTACTTGTCTTTTAACAATCTAGTATTCTAAAAATACTTCAAATTTAGTCCATTTTAATTTAATTTGTTATTATTATTTTAAAATAATTTTAGGTTTTAAATATATCAAGCTCTAATCTTTCATAATGTCATATACCATTTTTTCTTTAGCTCTTAATTAATATGAAATTTTAATAAATATCTTTGTCTATATTTATGCATATGAAACTAAGATTCCCTTCTTTTAGCAGACTAGTTGACACAGGGCTTTTGGGGAAGGCCGGTTGAAAAGACTAATAGAGGACCCAACTGAGCCGGCTTGGGAGGTTCCGGTCCAGCCTCCTGCTCAACCGACCAACTTTCTTAGGTGTTGGAATTGTCGCCCAATGCATCCCCCTTTCCTATTTAGTTTCCCCCCTTTTTCCTCTATTTTGTATGTATGTTTATCAGAATTAGGGTTATGTTTTGTTGTGTATTCTATTTTAGATTTTGTATGGAGTCTTCTTCCCCTAGCTAAGGCTGTATCTTACTATAGGTGATGCTCCGGTTATATCTTATTCCAAGATGGTGTTGTATCCTCTCTGATTTCCTTCCTTCCTTTTTCCTCATCCTACTTAGCCGCCAACCTGCACCCCCATCCCTTCTCTAACCCTCAACCGCCAACCTCCCTCTCTTCCCTACCTACTTAGCGGTCGGCCTGCACCTCTCCATCCACTGAATTTGCCATCAGCCAGCCACCTGCCTTCCCTGTAAGTGCTACCCACATGCAGTCCACATCTCTGCAATTCCAACCTCTTTGGGCAGCCGCCAACCCACACCACCCTCCCCCAACTACCGTCCGACCGCCATAACCCCCATCCTGCCACCCACCTATTCCACATCCCATACCATCACTACTCTCAACCACCTCGTTGACACCACTGGTGCCATTGGATCCTCTTATCTAGCCCTAGCCGGCGATTGGTGCTTGTTGTGTTTTCATTTCAATTTGAGTCGTGTTTGTAATGCTAATTATTTGCTTAATAAAATTTTATTTCCACTATCGCAGGTTTGATTAGTTCCGGTATCACAAATTGTTCCTAAACAAGACAATATTTAAATAATAATTCAATTTTCTTATAAAGTTCAAATTAATTGAAAGTTTTCAAACAATCTAACATTGATCGTATAAGTCCTCCACAGTTTTGTGCTTCAATGAAATACCACTCAAATTACCCTGATTTCCTTCGTTCTCTTGGTTTAATTTTGTCTGTGAGGATCTATTTGATTTGAACCTCATTATCATTCGATTTGCTCCAACCTTTTTCGTCACCCATGCTCGAGCCAAATGCACCTCTCGTTTGATTTCCTTAGATTGCTCACGACTTGTTCCTTCACATTGCTCGAATAGCTTGTTGCTCATGTTGCAAGTTTGCTTGTCTTTTTGAGTTCATATGCCAACACATGCGCTCAGTCTCTAGGTAGCATCCCTAGCTCATGCTTTTGTTTTCGCAAGTTGTTCTCATGCTTGAACCTATTTGTGGTTTTTTTTTCTTCTATCCCGCATGACCTCTTTTGCTCAATTCCGCTCTTTCTTCCGTCTCCGTTTCCTTTATAATACTGAACTAACCAATGTCAATTTGATGCCCCCCCATCCCCCCCCCCCCCCACACACACACACATCCCAACCAATTCCCTTTTTGTTTTGGGCCTTAAATTTTGACATTTTGACTATATCATTCAATTCATGACGCAATAGTTTTTGGTTTGGTTAATGTGCAAATTTCTACTTAAAACATGTTATTGCAAAATCCAAGTACTGATAGAATCATCATTATCATTTATGGAAGATAAAAGATTTGGAGTTGGTTTGCGGATTCTCCATTCTTTTTGTTATGTTGCTATATATGATATGTTAAATATATTTTGCATTGTCTTTTTCCACAACATGTAATATGTATTTATGTCTACCATCTTATCAATTCATCATCCATATTTATGGAAGATAAAAGACTTGGGTGTTGAAAATGGAACGTAGAGGGCAGACATACTACATTTTACATTCAGCTATGTTTTCTAGATTCGGCCAAATCAGATGAATTCCAAATTCAGATAAAATGAACTAACTGCTGAATTTCAAATACAATGTTATTTTACATTGAATTCCAATTTCTTCTGAACAAAACAAATAAATTTTCAAATTCTTTTTATTTGGAATGCAATGCACTCTTATTGCTGCCGACCAAACAACCTCTAGAGTTTGATGATCACTCTAGAAAACACTTTTATTACTCTAGGAATGTTTTTTTTTTATAGATTCATTATGCTTTCCTCTGTCACATTTTGAAGTTTACTAAATATTAATAAATAGACTTAATAAATAGACTTCTTAAGGAAGTCTAGATGAAGTATGTAGACTGCGAAGTCAAATAATAAAAAATGTGATTTCCTGGAAGTGCTAATTTTTTTTTTTTAATTTTGAGTGATGAGTAATAATCTACAAATTATGTGGCTCAAACCTTTCACCTCAGAGAAATAGCTTTCTCAAATCTTTGTGTTGCGAATCCTTTCACAATGCCTCAATATTCTTTTGAATAGCAAGTTTAAAGTTTTTCTGTTTCAATTTAACAGCAAATCGGTATTACTGTATAGGCAGATCGTGTTTACTTTCTATTGGTCTTTCCTAGCATGACTTTTACTGTCCTCTAAGATAGAATGCATTTCTCTATTATAAAAGGCACATCAGGTTTTTGTTCATGTGCGGAGAATTTTTGTGATGCATTATGCCTTTTTCACTTTCATTATTTCATGTTACTTCTGTAAAAAAAAAGAAGAGGTGAAGATCATTAAATATTAGCTTTGAACAAATTTTAGACCCCTACTTATTTGTCATTTGGCAACTTTGTTTTGTTGGAACTGTTTCCTTCAACTCAACTGCTGTTGAGAATTAAAAAGTTTCAAAGCAAATGCCTGGTACCTAATATGAATCGTGATTGCTGAAGAAAAAATATTTTTTTCTTCATACAATAGTTATGCCCTTGCTACTATTTGTAATTGTCTTCGTTGTTTCTTGTAGGTTATTGCAAAGTATGCGTGTAATGGATGATGAAATATGCTATCCTGCTAAAGAATGTTAGCACTTTCACAGATACCGAACCCCTTAATTTCTGAATCCCTGCATTTTCTTATAAACTTTTGAATCAGATCTCACAATCCATAAATTGTTTTCAACTCGTGCTGACCTTCATCGTACAGTCTACACCCATGCTAAAGTCAAGGTATATTGAGCAGTTCTTAACATTTTTGAAATATTTTTATTTGCTTACATTTTGGCTTATTTCTATGTTTTCCTATTGATGGTTGTTGAATTGAGTATGCTATTAAGTCCATATCTTCAGCCCATCTATCCAAATAATTTCAAATCTAAGCTAAACTTATTTTCCAGCCTTCCTTCTTTCATTTGGTATGTTCATATCATTGCTTACGGCCAGCGAGAATTATTTAATATAAACTACTGAAAGCAGCCTTCCACGTTGATATTGTTATCCTTTTTGAGAGAGATAAAACAGAGAACTCATTCTTAATTAACTACTAAGAGAAAATGCATCTGTTCAGTTAATGGTGAGAATGCTACATTTCCTTATGTAGGGCATCTCATCTAGTACTCCAACTAGTGTTGATGTGCGTGCTCTTTCTTGAAATATTGCATTTTGCATTAAAATATCAAAAAGGTTACAAAATTATGCATGTATGCATTCATCTTGTACAAAAATGACACCTATCATCTACAAGTAAAGAAGAAAGCTCCCTATTGTCATTTACATGCATCAAAATAGAAAAGCCATCAAGGACTAGCTTGGCATAAAAATGAGCCGCCCTATTACAATCATAACTTGCAAGAAAGAACAAAACTTGCTTAAAATTAAAAGAAAGGCATGTCCAGGGATTCACTCGATCAGTTTTGCCAAGTGCCTTTCTCCATGGTGGATTGCAATAACATCATAATATTTGCGTTGTCGCCTTCAATAATAATGCTCTTGTACTCGAACATCCATTTTTCACAAATGGTATGTAGTGTCGGAATTGCTCGAAATTCCACTTGTGCACTGTCCTAATGCTCAAAGTGCTCTCTGGCACCACGAATCTCTGTCCCTTGCTTGTCTCGTATAATGACACCAATACCCAAAGCCTCAGATGGAAGAAGAGCCCTTGTCGATGTTCGCTTTACGCCATCCAAGAGTAGAGAGGGGGTGTGGGGGGGTGAGGGGGGTGGAGAGTGTTGGGGATTTACCAGAAAGAGTGAAAAACTGACCGGGTGGTTTGGCTATTATCCCATTGCTCCGCTCCCATAATAGATAAAGGTGCGCTCTTTCTTTAGCAAATGTACACAAGTTTTTATGCAGAAGATAGATTACCCCGATCCTAGTAATCAAGTAGAGCTCATGGGTTTAATCTTGAAAATAACTTTTTGCGAAGGAGTTAATAAAATTGCTTAAATTGATGCTTTTTTTCATCCTGAATTAAAGTTAGACTCGTGCATGCCCATAATTTATTGTTTCGCAAGCATTTAACTAATAATTTTTTTTATAATTGAAGAGGTTTAGGGGTGGGGAAGTTTGTATGATCGATACTTTTGAACTTGCTTTCAAAAATTTCCAACTCACTAACTATGACTCAAAAGAGCTAACAAATTTAACAATTAAAAATACAAATTAAATACCAGAAAATTGCATTATTGTGGTGTTCGAAGTGTGAACAAGATGCAATAAACTGATACGAAAGTGTCCAAGTGTTAAAATAAGGTCAATTGTCTACCTATGTAATAGCCATTTTTTAATTTAATGGGTATCATATATTTCTCACATAATTTTTTAAATTTAATAGGATTAGCTTGCTTGGCTGTCCCTATTAAAAAAGTGTTCAACTGTTAAACCACAATTTATAGGATATTACCTCAAGAATATTAACACAGAAATCTGCAATGAAAGCAATCTGTTGTAGAACATTAATATGTAAATATATTTAATTTTCTATTGTACAATGGCTTGCTATGAATTAACACATAGAATGATTCAAGATTATTATATGAAAATTATCATATTGTGGGCTTTCATATTTGTTATTATAAATTATTTATATTATTATAAATTATTCATATCATATTTGTTGTCATCATTTTTTGTTGGAAATTGTTTGCTGTTGTATTTATTTCTAAACAATTAATTTCATGTAATAAATTTATGATATAATTTATTACTTTAAAATTAATGCAATTAAATCCCGTTCCATCCAATAAATTTTAAATTGGCATTATTTCTTGCTAAATTTGCTACACCATTCTTCTTGCTCCATGCGTGATTGTGAGCCATGCATCAGATTGGTGGACTTTGGAATCTTTTCAAAACATTAATAATCCTTTCAAATAAGATTGATTTCAAGAAATCAATCTTTGATAATTTGCAAATGCCTTTTGGTTTTTTTTTTCTATCTTTAGCTGAGAGCGTTAATTTGATGTTTGCAAAACAGCATGTGTGTAAGTCTCTCTTTCCATCCATGGTTGGCCGACCTCTCCTTATTTGAATTTTTTTTTCCCACTAATTGTTTTGGGGCCCGCCAAGAAAATGATAGAGATATGAAATACCAAATATGCATGGCTGGCCATAAAGAAAGCTTTAATTGCTTTATTTTGAATATAATTATTAATGTTACAAATTTACTGCATGAAATCAATTATTTGAAAAATGCATCGCCAAACAACTTTCAACATAACATTGTTGACAACGAATGTGATATAATTGATTTATACAAAAAGGCAACTATGATATGATAATTTATAGCAATAAAAAAGCTCATAATTTAATTATTGTCATAATAATGTGGACTCTGCAAATTCGAACGCCCTGGCCTCCCTCGAAATGAAAGAAAAGAAAATAAGAGTGAAGGAGTTTGTTGTGAGGTTATGGGTCAAATTTTTAGAAGGCGGATGAGATAGTAGATAAGACATTACCCAGAGATTTCACCCTCATTTTACAAGGACCTTAAAATCTAGGGTTCAAGGTTTCCCATAGTTGCAAGCTTTTTATGGTTAATTATCCCTCCCGATGATAGGAGAACACTTTTGATTAAGGCTAGTCATTCACTAAGCATTCAAACTTAACTATAGCACCAACAAATCTAAAATCATAAAGTTATCATCATTACCTTAAAAGTTGATGGTGTGGAATTGATGACAAACCCGATCGAGATCCCATGATTCCATCATCGCAGGATGTCATTGTCTCTGGTCTACTTAGTCAGAGGAGATAGTCAACCCAACTTAATAGGAAAATCCTTGTTAGCAGTCATGGATTGTTTCATCCAAGGGAACCTTGTACAACTGGGGTGAATGTTTATCTAAGGGGACTAATCTAAGTTGACTTTAGTTAGCATAGTGCTTTTTTTCCTATCAAATATGCCCTATGATTCACAACTCAAAGGGAAAAATCATTCGGAAACATATGGGCTATAGTCGCGACCATTTTTGAGTGGAGTATACCGGCCAAACCACTTGATGGAGCCTACTAGTCAAACCATCCGGTTAGAGGGCTCTAGTCGTAACTGTTTTTTTTATGAAGTCTATTTGCCAAATGACACAGAGAATTTGGACCGCATCCTTTCTGGCACAAAATAATTTTGAGTTTGAATTTAATAGTATACTGAATATGCCATTGGTTTTTTTATGAGATTGAGTTAACATTATGTTTGTCAACCCCTGCAAACGGTTGCAGTGGGAGGATAGATTTTGCTTTAAGCATTAAGTGATCGAATTCATTTAAATGTTTTTAGATTTTATCATTTGAAAATTTTATCTTGTGAATGATTTCCTCTAGTTGAGATGTATAATGAATGTTCCCATCATCGGGGATAAGCTGTTATTTAAATATCATTAGAAGTATTAGTTCAATTGACTTTAGTCTCGTGAGGAGGATGATCAGACTAACATGGTAGAAGCTCAATCTTGTCAAACATAGTTTTTATTAGGAGAAGGATCATACTAGCTTAGTGTGGGCTGCTCAATCTTGTTAATTTTGGTTTCTGTAGGGATGAGGATCGAATTAGCTAAAGTAAGACTTATGACATCGCCCTATAGTCAAGGTAGTCTGTTTCTCTTTCATTACTTTCAGACCACGTGTATAAATATTTAACAAATTGGTCGGAGCACATGCGAGTGTTTAATACTTATAGAATGTGATTCTTAGTTTATTTATATGATCTACTCACATGGACTTTGAGGCATTTGATATTTTTTAAGGTGGTATGCTTGACTTGACATCAATAAGCTCATGCATAAATTTTAAAGCATTTAACATTCTTCAAGGTGGTCTGCTCGACACTAATAGTATTGGGGAATGTGAAAATTGAACTATGCAAGATTTCATTTTATGGCTCTAAAGTTCACCTATTTGTTACTACAAAAATGGTGTAGATTCGGTGGTGAACGTGCAAGATTTTGCCTAAAGCCTTCTAGCGAAATGCCTTATGTCTGTTTTTGTAGTTGGGTTGTGTATCTAGTGGTAAACGTGACGTTCCGAACGCGTTCATGCAGTTCCTTTTGCAATTAGAGGTTGTTTAAGTAACTTCATTGACAGTCGGGATGATTTGGGCTCAAATTACTCGTTTTGTTGATGACTTGCCATATTCATCATGCTTTCTTTTTTCTATTATAATAGGTCCTCTCTTAAGTATATTAGACTGTTTGAATGTGCGTGTGCGATCCAGATTGCGAACCGATTCATTTGACCAACTTCTATAATGTTTTAAGTGATCTAGCTTCTATTGTTGAATTATCCCATTTGTCGTTTGTCACTCGCCTTACGTATAATCATTTTAGCTCGTGAATTATATACGTAGGTCAACGAATAATAAGAAGGCTTGATTTGATGATTCATAGCAAGCTAATATACAAAAAAGAAACTACATTGATTTTCATGTAAATGTTTTTCATCAATTCTCTACTTCAATAATTCTTTTCTTTAAGGGCTAAATGGTTGCTAATGCAAAAAAAATGCAATATGAAAAAGCATGCACAATACAAATCAAGCAAATATTTGGTATTAATTAGATAACCAGTACCTAAAAAAAATCTAATCAGATGTACTCTGCAGTATGTGTAAGCAAGATCACAAAACAATGATTCACATAGAATGAGTGGAGATAAGAAAAGAGAATGTTATATAATGTGGAAGAAGAAGCCCAAAGGATGGACGTTTGAAAAAGAGACAAAATTGAGAAACACAAATATATAAGTTCGGACAACTTCATCAAAGTTGAGTACATTTGCTAAACTCTTTCCAAAAAAACTTAGAAAGCTCAAGAAGATTTGAATATGGATTTATACTTAGATTTCTATTCAGTTTATATGATGAAAGCCCTTGAAAATCAATTTTCATTTGCCTGAGAACTATTCAAATCATGAGGTATTTATGGACAAGTAGTTCACTCGAACCATCCCAAAATGTTCCTTATCGTATCCCTAAACCCTTTCACAAAATATCTTGCCAATAGATAGAAAAAAAATAGTTAATAAGCCCGTCTTTGCACACCAGGGGTTGCTTCAACGTTTAATGTTTTACCCAGGCTTAGGTGGAAATAAGTAATTTTTTGAAAGGCCATAAAAAATTTATTTTTTACATTAAAGTATATCATATAATATATTAAATCATATGCAAACAATTTAATGAATTAAATTGAACAAGAATAATGCCCATAGTGATTAAGTTGATTATAGTCGTTTCATTAATCTTAATTATTACTAATTATCATAAACATTTAAATTAATTAAATGAGAAAAAAAGGAGAAAACTTTTTAATTTTTTTCTGTAGCACAAATGTGCTAGTAAGCCACCATATAATTTTCAAACAAAATAAAAATTCTAAACCTATTAAAGTTTTTTATGATTTAAGTTAATTATTCTTAACATAATTATGCATGATTAACATGTAAATGACAAATTTAATGATGTAGTAATAAATTTAAGCTCTATAAAATTTCTAATAATATTATTAATCATTTTTTAAGATAAATAAATTCTCAGCATATGGTTACTATCCATTATAAACTATGCAGATAATAAATGCTAAACTTTTTTATAAATATTAAATAAATTCCCTAAAGCTGTAGATATTCAATTATAATGAAATCAATGTTCTTATTAGATTTGTTTTAGTCATCATTAAAATTTTTGATAAATCTTATTTAGTTAATTTACAATGAATAAATTTTAATAACTCCCATTAGGCTATGATAACTTGGATCTACACTTGAAATTTCAGTCTTCATGAATTTATCTTCTTGAGTTCATCTACAAGTAATCATAGAGTGAAGCTAGCTTAATGTAGACCTATCATTATCACCATATTTGCTAGTAAATGTTTAATTTGAAAGAAAATTTAAGCTAATCATTATAATGTTATGTTAAATGACTTTCAAAGGTGCAAAAATTTATGTTTGAAAGCGTAAATCCTTTTATAAGGATTATGCTAACGAAGAGCTCGAGTTGCTATAATCGAGAAGCTTAGAAAAAGAAAAGAAAGCTTGAAGCACTTTGAGAATTTTTGGACCTTTGGAGAAGTTTCAAAAGATTTAAACTATTCTTCCATAAAAGACATTTATAGTCAAAAAGAGGTTCTAAAGTTCACTTTTCCTCCATTTAGTACAGTGAGATATGGAGGGATTTTTTTTAGTTTTGAATATATAAAAACTATGAAACCTTTCAAACGAGGTACTAGAAAATCTTCAGCAAATGTTTACATCCAAAGAGAAATGAACCACAATAAGATTTGCAACTAAAAATTCGAATAGGACATAATTTCATTAATAATTAAAGTGGACCATAACGCTAGATAGTAGTTAGCAATCAATTTCAAAAATAGGACCATAACTTTAATAGGACCATAACTTTAGCCTTCTCAGGCAAATCCTATTTCATTTATCAATTTCATTCAAATTTAATGGCTAAACCGTTACATATTATATATTTTTTACAATAATGATTATGTATAGAAATGGTTTTAAGCTTTAAAATTTGACTCGTAGAGAGATAAAAGGTTTTGTATTGATAAATATTTATTCCTAAGTCTATTTAAGTATATACCTAATTATGTATTTATTTAATTAATTATTATTTTGTTTGGATTGATGTTTAGTGTCAAAATTTTGTCAGAGATAAGACCTCACAATTTTTGAAGCATCTAGACTTTGCTAATTGTGTTACTCTTCTTAAATTTTAGTAAAACACATAATTTATTTTTTTTTCTCAGAAAACCTACCCATAAATCATTTGAAGATAAATAATTAGTCCGTAATATTTTATTACGCTTGTACTCAGAAAGAGATGTGTCAAACACTATAAAAAAACAAGGAATAAAAACTATCAAAAATATTTTTTCCATTTAACTATTTTAAATTATTTGCAAATTAAAGAATAAAGAGACAAATGTATGATCATGTTTATCGATAAATTTCAAACACTAATTATTTGTGCATGATTAAAATTTTAATGGGAAGCGAAAGTGATACATCTTCCTAATTCTAGCCATGTAAAATTAACATTTTTTATATAATACCACAAGCCAATTTAATTAATTATTCTTTATATGTTACCATTTATTATATTTTTCTCCTCCATTTATTATTAATAAATGGAAAAAAAATATGTGGCATTACAATAAGATACATGTTCAAAAAAGATAACTAAAAGATATGTCATTGTGTCAACATATTATAACTTTATGGACATGTTATTAGAGCCTTTAGGCAGTTGCATTCTTCTATTGATTCATTGTTATCAAAGGACATACTAAAGTGATTGACAAGCATATGACAAATGACATTACCAAAGCACAAGTGCGTGCGTACACCTTAACTTCAATAGAATTCTCAGAAGTAATAGGAGTTTCATTTAGAAGTCCATATAAAACATAGAATATTCCGTTGATGTTAGAGATTGCTTAGAATGATGAATTTAAGATTTGGATAGTTGACATTTTCATAGATGACCTTTCAGCAAATATATTTTTAAGTGTCGAGCTTACTTGCTTGAAAGGCCTTATTAATGATATCCATATAAGGATTTGCATGATAGATATGAAAGACTATCTGGCATAGATTAATTCAGCTGAGATCATAGAAATGACAACTTTTTCAGAATCATATAAGTGTTCCAATAGTTAGCTTACAAAAGCAGAGAATGTTTTGGAGCTTAGATTAATATTCACGTTGGCATAAAATTATTTTGACAGCTCTACGGTAATTAGGCATGTCAACTTCTATGAAGCCAACCCATGCGAGACATTTGATGATTTAAAATATGAGTTGCGTTACAGTTTATTTTAAGAAATTTGAACCTTAAATGTAGGAATTTATCATGCTCTACAAAATTGTTGCTGGTTGATTCCTTGATAAATTGAAGGTTCTAGTTAATGGGATCATAAGCAAGGCTAAAATGTGATGACTAGATGCTGATGCTTTTTTCCTATTTTGTTAATTTAAAAATTGAGTGACTGCAGATGGATTAGAAATTGAGGGGGTAGAGATAGTGTTTACCAAAAGAAATTGAGTGAACATACTTCATGAAGGTGCTTGTTGTGTATTATAGAAGCGATTTTGAGAACTTGAAGAAATAAGGTGTTAGAGAATAGTAGAAAGATATAAACTAGAATCTTTGGACAAGGTCGGGAAATGAGTGCACAATTTCCCAAGTGGAAGGCAAGAAGACGAGATGACTAGGACGGGCTCAAGGCAAACATGTTAAACAAGTTCAAAGAGAACCTAATTCTCTAGTTGAGCTTCGAACAAACTTGCTTGCCCGGTCTTAGGTAGACTAGCAAGCTTGGTCTTAGGTAGATTTGATTAATATTTTTACTCAATGATACTGGAGTTAACCTAAATCACAACGGAAAACAATATTATTGCTGAAATTCCAACAATTACAATTAAAGACTCTTAAAAGATAGGAGAACAACACACAAACACAGGCGACACCCTGAGGCAAGGACGACTTAGTGGGTTGTGGGTTAAGATTATGGAATTGGGGATTTATGGGTCAGGGTAAGGCTTGGCTGCGCAAATGGAGGTAGGCGGGTGGCTGGATAGCAGGTTGGCTGTAGGAAAAGTGCGGCAGCCAACCTGGAAGACAAAGGAGCAGCGGTAGCCAATCTGGGAGGGATTGAAGGAACTGCAGCAGGTCAGAGGAGGGATTGGAGGGTGGTTAGTAACACAGCAGGCTGGTGGTGTAGGTCTAGCAGCTCAACAGGAAGATGGAATGGGAGTTGGAGTGGAAACAACATGTATGGATGGTAGCAGGTCTGCTGTAGGAGAGAACTGCTAGTGTAGTAGTTGGAGGGAGGAATCTGCAGAAGGTTTTATGCGGGAAGGAAAAGTACGGCTGAAGGTGGAGTTGTTGGGGGTGTTTTGCGGCAACAGCAAGGTTGGGGTAGAGCTGGAGGGAAAATAGCTGGAGGCTATCTCTAGTGTTCTACAGCAGGATACGGTGATGAAGGCAGCAGAGGGGAGGTTGTGGAGGGTAGAATAAACAAGTATAAACCCCACCTCGGAGGGATATACAGCCGGAGCACCATTCGTCCTTGGATACAACCCTAGAAAGGGGAAGAGGGGATGCCGATGACTGTCCCTGATAGAAATCTGAAATCAAACTCACAAAACATAACCTAGTTCAACAAACACACATATAAATAGAGTGGAATATGCGGAAAGCAAAAATAGGAATGGGAAAATAATTCTTGGCTAATGAAAAGAGGGATAGAGGGGACTGGCTTAGCCTCCTACTAGACCGAACCCTCTCCTGCAGAACTGGTTGAAGCTGGTTTTGCCCTCAAGCCCCGCGTCAGTCTTCCGGGGTTAGGGGAGCTTCGACCTCATTAGTCGATGCTTTTTGCCTCTTCCTAGTAGTTAGGTTGGTCATGTCGTATGCTCCCGGTAAGTCGATTGTGTAGGCGGTTTTGTTCCAAAGAACATCTTGATAGAACAGGTATCCGTTCTCTTTTGGCACAATCTGAACCAAAGGTACACAACAACGTAGGTTCTTTCAAGCCAAATTCTGAACAAGTAAATTTATAATATGCTTCTACCACTCATACTCGACTGAATGTGTTTGATAAACAAGGCTATTAGGGGGGTTAACTCTAGAACGACTTCTCTAACAGGTTGGGCCACCTTGACGTGCAACTACTCATGAGAGACATTTTCTTCTTCTCAAGAAGGACCTGGATCCCATAATAGAGTATTTTTGCTCCCAAAGATCCTGAGATAATTCCCACCACCGCGGTTCATCCATCTTGTCTGATCCACTGTCAAGAGGTACACTGTTGAATCAATTTTAATCCTCAGACGACTCACGATTGTCTTCCAAAAGTAACTAAAAATCTTCTCATCGTTGACAATTTGAATCTCCTTCCGTAGGAGCAACTAAGGTGGCTGGCTATATATTTGAAATTGTTGAAATTCTTTTATCCAAAATTGACTTGTGTATAGTATCGGCTTGTCAAGCACATGATCCTTTTGGACATCCAAAGTCAGTTTTATTGATGTTCCTCTCAACACCTGCCTAACTCAAGGCATCAAAATCTCTTGCTCTTCATGAATGCCCCTTATATCAAAGTCACTACCTTCTAGATCTACTGTTATCTTAGTTGGAATCCCTCTCCCAGGGTTAACTGAAATTGATAACGTCTCTTCCTTATTGACTGTAGGTTGAGAATTTTCTCTGTAGTTTTCATCTTTTCCCAGATCAACTGTATCATTGCACAATATTTCAATAAAATCTTATTTCGTGAAACAGATTATCCCTCTAGTTGTGCAGTCTAATGCAACATGCCCAATTTCGTGGCACTTGGAATACTTCCTAGCTGTGACAGATTTAGGTTTGCGGATTGGTTCTACTTGTTCTCTCCTCTAAATCAACTCTTCCTCTTACAGAGTTGTCTTGGTTGTGCTCTTAGGTGTATTTTGAATGTTAGATCCTGATGTTGAACTCTGCCTATAAGATGTGGGGGTCACTTGGTGATGTGGTCTCTCTATTTTTGAAGCTGGAACTTGCACCGTCTATCTATAGTAAGCTGGTAGAAACAGGCGTTTGTCTTTTGCTTCATCTTTAGATTCTCTCGTTCTGCCCTTGGACTCTTCCATTGGATTTCATCCTTAATGTCTGCAAGCCTCTATTGAAGTTGGCAAATCTCCCATCGTATCTCCCCTCGGGTAGGCTTGGGCATGTATCTCCTTAGTGGTATGGCTAGGGTTTAAAGTTTGGGGGTGGAAGATGGTAAAAATAATTGATTTAAGGTTACTGATTTTGAAAATCAGCAAGGGGCAATTAGGGTTAGACATATGTGGTAGTGGAAAGGGTATTTGGCGGTAGAAAAGAAAATTTTTGGGTTGTGGCAGATGCTAGGAAACCCTTGCATATGACTAGAATTAGACTAGTTCTGATACCAATTGATACAGGAGTTAACCAAAATCACGATGAAAAATAATATTATTGTTGAAATTCCAACGGTTACAAGTGAGGACTCTTAAAAGACGAAAACAACACACAAACACACGCGACACCCTAGGGCGAGGACGTCGTAGTGTGCTACGGGTTGAGATAATGGTATAGGGGATTTGTTGATGAGGAGAAGAGTTGGCGGCAACGACTACTGGAGGCTGGCAGATGGCTGGACAACTGGTTGGCTGTAGAAAAGGTGCAGTGGCCAACCTGGAAGACAGAGAAGTGGTGGTAGCCAATCTGGGAAGGATTGGAGAAGCTGCAGCAGGTCAAGGAAGGGATTGGAGGGTGGTTAGCGACACAACAAGCTTGTGGGCGTTGGTCTAGCGGTTCGACAGGAGGATGGAACAGGCGTTGGAGAGGAAACGATAGATATGGATGATAACATATTTGTTGTAGGAGAGAAGTACGGGTGTAGTAGAGGAAAGAACCTGTAGGATGGTGTTATGTTGAAAGGAAAAGTGCGGCTATAGGTGGAGCTATTGGGGGTGTTCTACGGTAACAACAAGGATGCAATAGAGCTGCATGGAAGATTGTTGGAGGCTGTCTCCGGTGTTCTACGGTAGGATACGACGATGGAGGGGAGGTTGTGTAGGGTACAATAGGCAAGGATAAACACCACCTCGTAGCAATGTACAACCAAAGTTCCACTCGTCCTTGAATACAACCCTAGAAAGGGGAAGAGGGGATGCCGATAGTTGTCCCTAACAAAAATTTAAAATTAAACTCACAAAACATACCTTAATTCAGCTAACACATATAAATAGAGATGGAATAGGCAGGAACCATAAATATGAAGGGGACCGACCAACCTCCTTTTTTACCGAACCCTCTCTTGTTGAACCGGTTGGGGTCGGTTCAGCCCCCAAGCCTCGCGTCACCCAACTTGTGTGATCAACCTAGAGCAAACAACTATTTTGCGATTTTTTCCAAAAGATCCTGCAACTCCTTCATGCCCACTCGCCCCCACTTTGAGTGTCTATTTAAGATACATGTCTTATATTTTAAGTATTTCTTTTCTATGTGTTTAGTTATTTTGTGGTCTCCCCTTTAGTGCCTGGAACCGCATATCTAGTTACAAATAGGGGATCTCGGCTAGAGCCAAGGATTCTAGATTTTGGGTGTTACATTCATTTTAATTCATATCCTCTTGAGCATTTTAGTGGATTTTCCCTCTCTGAGTTATTTAAGTTCTATAATATTCCATGCATAAAATAGCATCCAACAGAGAGTGATGGAGATGTTTCTATAGAAAAGTCTAAATTTGAATTCAAGTGTTCCCTTTAAAGCTCAAATTCTCTCTCAAACTAAAAAAAAAATCCTCCAATTCAAAATTTTTCAAAACCTTCCAAACCTTACCCATCTAATCAATCATATGATTGATTTGTACAAATCGACTATGTGTAATGCCTAGTTCAGTAAAGGTAGGGTGTGTTAATTTAAAAAAAAATTAACCACCATTTGGTCATTTGATCATATTTTTAAGGCTCAAAATAACTTTGGTAATGAACATGCTAAAATAGATTCTTGTTAAATTTTCTTTTAAATCATTGTTAGATTCACAATTATAAGTATGTCGCTGCAGAAGGCTACAAAAGCCTTATGTTAGCTATTTTATGCCGCCCCAGCTTCCCAATCGCCTCTCACTTCCTTCCTGCTTTGCTGCCGCCCAAACCACACCTCCTCCATGCTGTCCCAGCCTTCCCACTGCTCCGCTGCCACCAAGACAGCCAGGGAACACTTTCTTCCTATTGTCCCATTGTTATCGACTCCCACTCATCTCTGCCACCACTCAGGACGGTCATCATAACTGCTGTCCCTGCATTTTTGCACTTCCCCCTACCGATCCATCTAGCAGACTTCCAAGCACCTTGTTGACCTCATTTTGAGGTCATTTCTCCTCTCCTTAGATCCTATGATCTAGTTCTAAGGTTTCCTATCGACTATCTTAGAGGACTAGAACTTAGACCTACCCCTTTTAGAAATTTGAACCTTTTCCTGATTCTTGTGGTGTGTCGCCCGTGTGGTCTCAACCATCACCATTTGATCGAGTGGTTGTGTTCACGGACAATCATCATTTGGTCGAGTGGTTAAGGACCAATCATGTGGAGGCCCAAAGAGAGATTCCGTAGGGTTTAAAAGCCTTAGGACACCCATAATGACTTTAGTACATTCACACACAAACATCATAATTCACGTCACTTACACCTGTAATGGCTTCACAATTAATCGAAATATTAGTCAATTTTTGAAATAACCGATCAAGAACCCGAAATTTGAAGACAAATCGAATTCGACACATTTTTTTACCCGATCATCGATGAACTTGCACAGACGACCCCAGATGACGAAATGGACTGCGACGGTACGTCCGAGACGTCGATTTTACCTAGGGGATACATCCATTTTGTTATGATTTTATGCGTAAGCGAAAAATGCATGGATTGAGAAATTTTAATATTAAATATTATAAAATTAATAAATAAAAAAAGACATTTCATTTTTCCTCCTAGATCACACTTAATCTCTACTCATGCACCTGACTCACTCCCCCTCTTCTTCGGCGGACACTTATCCCCCGTGCACTAACTTTTGGGTTCGCACGAGAGGGCTCGCCTCCTCTCGCGCTATCGGCCGCACCCGAGCGAAGCCCTAGCTTCTGCTCTCCTCTCTTGTTCGCGACCCAGACGAGCCTCGCCCCCTCGAGCCCCGCTCGACCGAGCGGCTTGCCAATCTCGAGCTGCCTCCTGTCCAACCCTTCTCCTTTTCGAGAGCTCATTTCCTCCTTCCTAAATACGAGTCTTCTTCTCCCGTCACCTTATTCGACCACCCTGGGGTTGGTAGGTGGGGTGTCTTCCTTTCTTGCCTATAAAAACCCCATTTGGGGAGGCTTTCCTGGTTGACCAAAATTTTAAGAAGAGGGGAAGTGCTGCTAAAAAAATTCTGGGTTGGTTGGATCTTTCAGTTGTGTGCATTTGCTGTGGTATTCTTGGAGCTCTCTTTCTGACCTAGAGATTCTTGTGCTTGATTTTCTTGCTTATCAGGAGGTAATAATTCTTTCCTTTTCCCCTCCATTTTGGTCAGCTTAGCCTGCAAAGAGGTTCTTAGCCTTGCAAGTGGCTTTTGGTTGAGCACCTACTATACAAAACTTGTGTGTTCGCATAGCTGAATCTAAATGGTCATATATATGGTTGCTTGCTTTTCTTCTTCTCTTGCCAACTCATTCGATATTCCTGTTTGGTTGCTCGGTATTTCCTGTGGGGTAGCTTGAAAAAGTTTTGGAAGTATCACTTCTAAGCGTGTTTCCTTTAATGTCTCATGCTTACCTTTTGCTTCAGCCATTGTACATTTGTGCTGTGAATATTACCTGTTCTACCTTGTACCATTGGTGGGATGTTTTACTTGTAAATAAAAGGGGATTTACATGAGCAGTGTGCAGTTCTATGTGCCTATATATCTCACACAAACTCCTATATTTACAAGTATAACACTTTGAAGCTTTGGACATGAGAAAGGTGTATTACACCCTTTTAAAGTTAGATATTTTGATGTGTCTTGGATGGTTTGAGCGACATATATATGATATATGTAGGTATGTTTCGATACGATTGGGATGAATCTGTGCACTTCTGTTTTGATTTCTTGTTTTGAAGAAGATATATGTACATGTTAAGATTTTGGTTTTCTTTTCCCTAGGACCAATTTGTATACATACATCTTTGTTTTTTCATCCCAGAGCAAACATATACACATGCAAATTTTCTCCACCCTCATATGCCTACATACATAGTACTTGATTCCTCAACTGTTTAAGTGGTTTGGACGCTGCTCTTCATGTCTCAAATAGTTGGATTATGCACATATTAGGATAAATATTTTCTTATTCCTTTTCAATTTGGTTATCTGTGATGGCTAGTGAGCATTTGTTAGATAATAGTGCCGAAATTCATTTTTCTGCTGCTGCCCTCTCTCTAGTTGTGGCAGGGAATGCAGTTATGTGAACTTTTATATGACTGATAGGTGGATTTCTGAGAAACATAACTCGTACATACCACCCAATTCATGCATATTTACAAATCTAACACCCAAATTTTAATTCTCACATATGTGCTATTTTACCTATGCATGCAATCGTGTTATGTCTTTTGGACTATCAAAATATTGGGTGGCTCATTTGCAAAATCTGAAAACTTTGGGTGATCTATTTGCAAAATCTGAAGACTTTGGGTTGTTTATTTGCAAAATCTGAAAATGTTGGGTGGCTCTTTTGCAAAAATTTTGTAACTTTTGGTGGCTCATTTCCAAAATCTGGAAACGTTGAATATTTTCGCACAGGCTTGAGTCAGGCTTCAATTTTGCTTGCTTGCTCTATGCTTTTACATAATCTGGAAAGGCGGGGGTCGAATGGAGGGGCTTCACGCTAGCATAACTAGTGAACACCTTAAAACTTCATGTTCACTTAGTTGTTCTCTATTCTCATTATTTCAAGTTGGGGCATGTTGAGCACACTAGGGTATGTTTTAAACTTCATTGTTGGCATGATTTGGATGTTGTTTTGAGGTCCTTTTGGCTCTGTACTTACTCTCTACTTTGCGGTTTGGCTGAAATTTGGAGTGGGTCAAATGGTGGTGATGTGAGGGAAAGCATGCTTATTTTGCAAAAATCTTAAATGTATGGGTGTATTATTTTACAAAACTTGAAGGCTTTGCTTTATGCTTTTACATAATCTAAAAAGGTGGGGGTCGAATAGAGGGGATTCACGCCAGCATAACTAGTGAACGCCTTAAAAGTTCATGGCCACTTAGTTGTTCTCTATTCTCATTATTTCAAGTTGGGGCATGTTGAGCACACTTGGGTATGTTTTAAACTTCATTGTTGGCATGATTTGGATGCTGTTTTGGGGTCCTTTTGGCTCCGTGCTTACTCTCTACCTTGCGGTTTGGCTGAAATTTGGAGTGGGTTAAATGGTGGTGATGTGAGGGAAAGCATGCTTATTTTGCAAAAATCTGAAATGTATGGGTGGATTATTTTACAAAACTTGAAGGCTTTGCTTTATGCTTTTACATAATCCAGAAAGATGGGGGTCGAATAGAGGGGCTTCACGCTAGCATAACTAGTGAACACCTTAAAATTTCATGGCCACTTATTTGGAACACCTTAAAACTTCTTGGCCACTTAGTTGTTCTCTATTCTCATTATTTTATGTTGGGGCATGTAGAACACACTTGGGTATGTTTTAAACTTCATTGTTGGCATGATTTGGTTGTTGTTTTGGGGTCTTTTTGGCTCCATGCTTACCCTCTACCTTGCGGTTTGGCTGAAATTTGGAGTGGGTCAAATGGTGGTGATGTGAGGAAAAGCATGCTTATTTTGCAAAAATCTGAAATGTATGGGTGGATTATTTTACAAAACTTGAAGGCTTTACTCTATGCTTTTACAAAATGTGGAAAGGTGGGGGAGGAATAGAGGAGCCCCATGTGATTTGGGCCTTTTTGGCGCTCGGTTTGGCTTGGCATTGGGGAATTTGTAGGGCTTCTTCTTAGCCCTGTTTTGGGGATAAGTTGGGGCGGTTTCGGCTTTATTTTGGAATTGAGGCTGAATGTAATTTAAGTCTATCTTGTGTGCTTTCTCAGCTGTCATTTTGGATGATTTATATTCATGCCTCTGCAATTTTATTCATTTATCTTTTGCCATGTCTAATATGTGCTAGGAGGGTTATATACATACTATGCAATTCCCGTGTGTTTACATTTCTAATACACAATTGATAGCTAGGGTTTGGTGCCTAAATGAGCCACGGTTTCACAATGTTTTGAGTTCGTTTTGAAGCCATGCTGGCTGTGGTTGGCAAGGTTTTGGGCTACAATGTAGCTCCGTTTTGGCAAAGTTTGGGCTACAATGTAGCCCCGTTTTGGCAAGGTTTTGGGCTGCAGTTTGGCCCTGTTTTGACAAGGTTTAGGGTTACAGTGTAGCCCCGTTTTGGCAAGATTTTGGGCTACAATTTGGCCCCGTTTTGACAGGGTTTTTGGGCTCCAGTGTAGCCCCATTATGGCAAGGTTTTTTGGGCTGCAGTTTGGCTCCGTTTTGGCAATTTTTTGGGTTGTAGTGTAGCCTCGTTTTGGCAAGGTTTTCGGGCTGCGGATTGGCCTCGTTATGAGGAGAGTGGTGTACTCATTTTAGTACATTTTTGGGGCTTTTATATATCGATTTGAGCACTTTAATTGCTGATTTTTGGATTTTTGTTTACGCACCTTTTGGGACTGATTTGGTCATTATTTTGAAAGAATTTAAATGCTTTTAGGCCGATTTACTTGTGGCTTTGCCCCTTTGCTTTGTTGATTTCTTTTTAGAAGTGGGTCGGCCTCCTTCGTTGATTTTTTTTATAATGGTTAAGTTAAAAAATGATAATTTCTGATTTAATTATTTTCAGGATTTAATCACGTCTTTAAAAAAAGGGGTAATCAGAGGGGAGTGAACCAAAAGAAAAACAATGATAATTAGTCTGTTGAAATGATTGAAACCCGAAGGGAAATAGGGTAGCTAATTATTCACTTTTTTTACATAAGAATGATAAAATTGTAATTGTAAGAATTGTTGGGAATTGAAAGAAAGTAAGAATTTAATGATTCAAGAGTTAGGGGCATGAACTGAAAGATTAGTAGGCTATCAATTAGAACCCCTAAACATTAGTTAGACTTAAACCCAATCATTTTAATCAGGATTGAAGCACATTTCATGAACCTTCTTAACAAAATTATATGTTTACCTTTAAGTCTTAAGAGCATGATAGTGAGCTAAGTTTGACCCAAAGATGGTCGAAGATTAGTTAGAAAACACTTAATTGAAGAGAACACTTTCAAACACTTCAAGCTCAAGTTAAAGTGCAGGCTTTCTAGATTTTAGGAGCGCACCCTAGTTGAGTTCATTTACCTAATTTTCAAATGGATACTGAAGTTAGGCACCTGATCCTAATTCATAAGTTAGTTAAACCAATAGATAAGATATGCATCAGACTGTGGTTCATGACTGATTTAGTTAAATCAAATAATGAAATTCTGTTCATAACTTGACTTAAAATAAAACCCAATGCTACGGTATTTGAGCTTGAATCTTACACTCATATCCTCCTAGCAATTGGGGATATTCCCAATGTCACATATAAATCACCTACCCTTGGTCCTTTATATGTGACATTGTGTTTTGTTTTATTTGTTTGTGTTTTTTTTCTACGATGTTTCGAGTCTCTGTGAGAGTCTCTGTGAGTCACTTTCAGTTTTCCTCAGGGCTTTCCATATGCTACTTTGTCATTTATTTTGTTATACATAAACATTAAATGGTCTTGCTAGCTAAATTTCTCTACTATACTTTTACTTGCAACGCTGATTCCATTTACAGGTATAACAATAACAATAAATTCAGGTACTCAAAGTTTACAGTACATTTATTGCACTTTACTGCATTTTCTTTATTGCACTTTACGATGCCTTTCTTTTATACTGCTTTTATATACCGCACTTTATACTGTTTTTTTTCACTGTACTTCCTTATAGCAAAGTTAGTTTATGTATGCTTTAAATTAACTACAAAATCCTTTGATAATAGTCTGGTTTAGGAGGTACACATCGGTAAGTCACCAAATAACAATATTGCACGCTCACATATAAAACACTGAACCTGAAACTATTGTTACATGGAACATGAAGCAACCCTTCGTGGGCAGCACGATCAAGACGTAGTGGACGGGGAATGACGATCTACAGCAGTACTGTAAGTCTACAATAACTAAACTTTTTTCTTAGTTTAAATAATAAACCATAGCATTTCGAGGTGGTTCGGCCGACGCAATGTAAACCCTCACATATTAACTTTAGGTTTTTGCACAACCATGTTGTGTGATTATGAGTCCTAACACTTTTACGATTCCGAGGCTGTCGTACGGTATGGTGTAAATCCTCCTATCTTTCTAGGCTATTTGCACGATCGAATTCGAATGTAAGTCCTAAATTCTAAAATAAATTGAAGAATTAAACATTGAATAACATTATTTCAAAGACATAAAGCCAAACAATATGATAGTTGATATGTCACCGGGGTTCTTCTCGAATTCGTGATATCCTCAACTCTTCATTCCTTTGGATTCCTTAAAATAACTTTTCTTATTTGAATCACTCACATTTGACTTTCCCGTGTCCAATCTTGGAAACCTAAACTTTGAAATCTTGAAGGCAGAATCATTGATCTTAATCGAGAGTCTTTTTAAGTGACCCAGGTCATTTAAGATATAATTAACTATAAGGGTTTGCCTCTATAGGGAACTTGGAACCCAGGTAAAATAAACCATATCTAATTCTTATATTAGATAATGAAACTTGTCGGCCTCATATAAAAGGTTTCGCAAACCAAACAGATGTTATAGAATTCTTTGGTTTGGGTGATTAAGCCTACTACAAGTGATATGCTTATTCTTCGGGATAGTGTTTTACTTGTGGTATCGCGTTCAGCCATCCAAACTATCAAATATGCGAGACCGTTTGGTTTCATTTATTTTAATATATATATATGGTATATATATATATAATTTTTTTTTTCAAAATCGAAATTACATTTATATCTATATATACTTAAATCCAAATTCAAATCTATTTTTTTTTTTTCAAAAATCCCGGCCAACACACCTCGAGATACAGGTTAGGGGTGTTTTCTTATATCGTTTTATGGTTGTTATCACTTATTTCTTGTTTGAAGAGTCATCGTCGTAACGCTATTTGATTTCAACAATAATATTTTATTTCTTATGTAGTTTGGATTAACTCCAATATCACACTCTTTATTGATGTGATAATGGCATTTTGTTTGCAAACATTTTCGGTGCATATATATTTTAGAAGTGAAAGCTAGAGCGTTATTGCTATATATTATTATAGCATGAAGTATCAAAGTCTCACACTACAAACTAACACAAATATTCGGAGTAATTTTATAAAGATGTCATGACATTGAAACATGGTATTTTACAGTATCATTCTCTAAAAGATCTAGCGGTTTTGTTTACTTGGGATATTTTCAAATGCATGCAGAATATTTGGGTTGATGCATGAAGTTTACACTTAAACAAAGTGGTATCATGTATTTCTTTTTCCATCCAAGCAAATAAATATGAAAAGTATAAATTGCATTTGGTTTTCTTTGCATCCTCAAAATTTATGCAACATTACAGCATTAGTGTGGATGGATTATGTAGTTCCAAACTATGCACCTTGGCCCCTTTTAAGTCTTTCACATGACCACCCTGACAGCTCTTAATAAATTTATAAAATTCCCCCTGGAATTGTTTTATTTATTCTAATTACACGTCAGTCCTTATTTAAGTCGGATATTATAGCATATCTACTTTATTGCTGGTTTGCATTTTTGCATCTTGAAGAATGTTCTTCATCATCTTTTTTATGCTTCTTGAAAGGTTGGGTTAGTAAAATTGTGTAGAATAAATCCCGGAGTAGTCCCTCAATTATTTGTATATGGCCAATTTTGTTCCAGAGCACACGTTTCTCCAATTTAATTCCTCGGCTATACAAAATTATCCAAAATGGCTCTTCATGAAAAAATTATAATACAGAATTAATTATAATTCATTCTCTTGATTATATAAAAATGTTCTCAATTTAGTTTATGAGATACTATTTTGGATCAACTTTATATAGTTGAGGGGCTGAACTTGACAAAAATGATACTTGTCATTAAATTGGCCACACAAACAGTCGTGGAACCATTTCGAAACCAAATTGATGTTGTGGAAGCCCATTTAGTGCTGATTCTATGACTCCTTAAAATTTTCTCACCTTAAGCACTTCTCTCCATCTTGTCCATTTTCTATCACAAGATCTGTCTTATAGGATTACGATATTGTGCAGGCAATAGAGCTTATGGTTGTTGATTCACTAGTAAAAGCGAATGATCATCTTGAGATCTCATCTTACATTGCTGACCCTGCTGAATATTGGAAGGTTCTTGGTGTTCATTATTCAAATTATCTCATCAAATGCGTAACATGTCAGAATTCACATCATCATATTTTTTCAGCTTTGTGATGGCATACTTAAAACTATTGAAACATCACCTGATCCAGAACTGAAGGAATCTAGAGAACTTATCCTGCGAATTAAGAGGCGGGAATTGTACAAGGTAATGATCTGCCCTTAGACTTCGATTCCTTCAATCACGTGCTCATTATAATCAGCTGTGAAAAAAGAGTTAATGCCATTGGATGGTGCATTAAGTTATAAATTTATAATTTTAAATGTTTCAATTTATATTTGGATCTATTTGCAGTTTTGCAATGAATACACTGTTCCCAAAGACAAGCTAGACCATTTTAAGGAAATCACAGCACAGGACATTGTCTGCTCCCAGGTTCTTCTTGTCATTATTCGATGCTTGTACATATTTGATTGGAAATTTTTTTCTATTCCCATTTTTTTTTCTTAATTGAGCTATTAGCGATTTGTAGAAAGCAACTGGACTGCGATTGAGAGAAGAAGATGTTGCTGTTAGCAATGTTAAAATTGATCTAACTTGTGGAAGATATAACCCTCTAGAGAGGTACATAATAATTAAGTGTTACAATTATTTGATATTTCTTGAAATCACTTGGTTAAGATACTAATATATTCCTTTTTTGTTGTATTTCTTTATTGTGCTTGCCAGAACCAGTTTCTTTAAGGTAATACTTAATCCATTCTGCTTTAAAAGTTGCATTTATCATTCTTTTTTTCTTTCACCTTCTTTGAAAAGAAATAATCCATACTTGTTTCTGATCATCTAATATTCTCTGCATAGACCACTTTTAGACATTTTAGAGAAGAAATAAGTTCATGTTTCTAATGATCTACATTTTTTTAACTAGACGATGCCTTAAATTTCAAATTCTCAAGGAAAATTTTTACAATCAAAATCTATATTGGTGGTGGCATGCTTTTTCAACAGTGGATCTTACGTGTTTTATTCTCGAGCTCTTGTATTTTTCTTCGTTGCTCATCATATGGTTAACATCTTTTGTATTCCGTTAAGCTGGGGCTCTCTTTGCATTTTTTTGTTTTCATTAATATATTGCTAAGGTCCTTAACTAAACTCCCTTATTGATGGATTTTGAGGGGGGGGGGGGGGGGGTCTTCGGCTTACTGTATTATTTTCATTTCATTAATGCATCTTGTAGATTTGATATATCGTTGAGAGTCCACAGAGCACAGCTTGCTGCATCAATTGCATCTCTTCTTTTAATGCACTTATAGCTATATCTTTCAGCTATTTTTTCTGGTGTATTTAGTTGGAGAGCTTACAGAATTTCCTGTAACTACTCCAAAGTCATCTATATATATATATCTATTTTGAAAAGTTTGATCGCTGATCAACCCCAAAGTCTGACCGAGGGGCGGACACTCATTCCAGATGGGTCTGTAATTCGGTCCTATGC
This sequence comes from Phalaenopsis equestris, assembly GCF_001263595.1. Classification (NCBI taxonomy): domain Eukaryota; kingdom Viridiplantae; phylum Streptophyta; class Magnoliopsida; order Asparagales; family Orchidaceae; genus Phalaenopsis; species Phalaenopsis equestris. The sequence continues at coordinate 106,578 of NW_018164925.1, forward strand.
AGGGATCGAACCTCATACCCGAGAGACTTATACGAAAGGCCGCATCTACACACACACACACACACACACCATGGGCTGTTGGTAGAGCAGCCTCTCTGATGGTCGTAAGTCCCAATAGGTCACAAGTTCAGATCCCCCTTTCTGTAGGGTGTGGTATTCAAATATTTAACACATCTAGGGATGACCGGGGCCCGTTAAATAGCCTTCCACCATATTTAATTTATTTCTCACTTAAAATTTGATTTTTACGTTTTCAGGATTATGAGAGCAAAGAAAAATTTTATATTTCAGATGATCGCATCAGCAACCTGCTTCCTGCATCATATCAAGACAGAATAGTCAGGGTGTACGCTAAAAAGCCTGAGCTGGTTGGTGTTCTCTGTCCAGTTCCGTTAATGTGTTTGTATTTTTTTTTTTTGCCTTCTAGGCATGGAACTGTATTCTGTTTTGGCAGGTGGAGGCAGTATCCGAAGCATTTGAGAACTTTCAGTTGAGAATGTATGGAATTAAAGCCCAAGTGCATGAGACTCCTGAGAAGAAGAAGCGAAGGAGGTAGCTCCTTTAGCCATACATCATCTTATCATTTTACCCTCGTCTCATCAATTTGTATGTGGATGTGAATGCTTTCCCAATATACTTCAAGAATAGTTGATGCATTTTTTCTTTGAAAAATATGTAATGGTTTTGATATAGGAGATTTCTGAGATAAGATATAAGAGGTAGTTAGGGCTGTAAATGAGCCGAGCTGGAGCGAGCTCAGGCTTGGCTTGTGTTCAGCTCATTCAAAATTGGCTCGTGTTCAAAATTGACTTGTCTACAAAATTGCTCGTGAATAGTGTTGGTGTTTTGCTCTATTTACATATTCTTGTTCGTGTGTGGCTACTGCTTGACTCAAACTTGGTCGTTTAAATTAATCAAGAAAATAGATGTAGGGGTTGGATCCAAAGATGCACCAGTTATATCCAATTATATGCAATTCTTATTATTTGATCCAATAGAGGTATGTCAAAGAAAATTTAATTTAAATATTTTAATGCTTTAATAGAATTTGAGGATTTTTTGAATAACTTTAAAATTGCTTGCAAAATATATAGATTTAAAATTTATGATAAGCATAATATTTTAAAACAATTTATTTGTTGAGCTTGCAGGATTTTCTAAAATTTTTTTATTATTTTTAATTATCTTAATTATCTAATTTGATTGTTGTTTGATCTCTTAGTCTTAAAATAACTCATTGTAAATAATCAGAATGTTCAAATATTTGCTCGTAATCTTTAGAAAAAGATGTTGGTATGGCATGAATGATGTCATTTTAATAATTAGTGCAACATAATAGGTTAGCTATATTTTTATATAAGTGCAAATGGAACGAGTTCTTTTTAAAAATAGTGGTCTTGAGAGAGATCATGTGTTAATATTGTAGAACAAAATTTTTTATGATAGATTCTAGAATTTATAAAAAGTTTATTTAATTTTATATAGACACATTTTTCGAAGAGTAACTAGTAAAAGGTTTCATATATTTACATAATATTAATTAAAAGAAAAATAAACGATCACAAATATCTTTATAAATATCATAGAAGTTGCAAGACAGGCAGTGGTTGTGATTGAGCTAAATTAATTGTATTAATGTGGAATAAAAAAATATGGATAGCTTGACACTATACAAAATAAAACCAAATTCAGTATAAACATAAATGCATAAGACTAAAAATAGGTATATAAGCACAAGGCATAAGTCAGTTCCTTTTTACTTCTTTTCACTCTTAATTGTTGTCTCTTGATTCTTCTAAATTAGAAAGGTCTATTGTTCCTCAAAGGGTATTTGTTTGTTTATAATTATATCTTAGCTTATTTATATAACTTCCAAATAAAATGTATAATAAAGGTACAAAAAAGCATCAAATATTGAAACTTTTTTTATCAGTGTTTAATTATGCCTAACATATCACATTGTGTAATAACTTATGATGTTTTGAAGGGCATTTTCTTATGTATACCTCCATACAATAGCATTTTTAATCTAGAGTACATAATTTTATACAAAGTAAGTACCTAAATATGGCATCACAAAACATTATATCTGTATACAAAAATTGATTATTCCCTTATATCAATAACATCTATAATATTATGTTAATTGAATCATCTAGTATGTTTAACCCCTGTGATTGATATAAGATTATGAAAAAATGGAGCTAATTAAATTATAGCATGTTAGCATGACATTGAGTTTTGAGAAGCATTTGAAAATTAAATTTATTTATATAACTTAAAAATTTATTCAAAAGAGTGTATATATATATATATATATGGATGATTTATTTCTTAAAATAAAATTATCACAAAAAATAAAATATTTCTTATGATCTAGATGAAAAAGGAAAAAGATTTTTTTTGAAAAGTTGACATATTTTAGATTATCTTGATCCTTAACCATTGATTATGACAAATTGAAACTAATCATTAAGCTAACTATCACTATTAATGATTAAACTATCATCACTACATAGTAGTCTGTTGACCTCATTTTTTGTTGATGTCTTGTCTTTCTTCCTTAGAAGCCTATGATCTAGCCATAGGACTTTCATGTTGACTATTCCTAGAAAACTAGTGATGGAACCCCCCTCCTAGAAATTCTAAATACCTCTTTCCTCTTCTTGGAGTTCCACATGTTTGGTTCTAACCTCTAGCACTTAGTAGGATGGAGTCAAGTATGGGGGAGTTCAAGAGAAGTCCCCATAGGACTGTTTAGCCTTAGGGTTAGCCCTGGGCGGTGTGGTCTTGTTCAGTCTTGCACATACACACTTAAACCCCTCACTTTCACTTACAATTTAAACTCTTAACCAATCATGCCTAGTCTGGTTCCACACTCTTTTGGAAACCCTTAACCCTAGGCTGGGGTTTGGCTAAGAACAACACATAGAGGATACAAAATGTGATCTCCCTTTGTCTCATGACACCATAAAGGTAACTTTATGATTAGCTTCTTCAATTGATCCCATTCTACATAAATACCCAATTTTGGCCTTTTACCCCTAAACTTTCCTAAGATTACCAAATTTTCTCTGGAACCCTAAATTTTCAAAAATTTCTAACTTTCTCGATTCTCTTCAAAAATCATACCAAACCATTTCAAATCACCCAAATTGCTTAGAATGCCCAAAATTTTAAAAATTTTCAAAATACCCATAACTTCACCAAAATGCCCCTCATGGCCTAAGAATTCTCAAAACCTCCCAAATCATTCCAAACATCCCCAAAACCAATTCTATCCATCCATTGAGCCCAAGTTAACCAAATTGACCAATTCTGACTAAAATCTCAATTTTACCCTTAAATGCCTAGTCTTAAAATCACCCCCAATTTCCACCAAATTGATTACAAACTTTCCAAATTTCAGATCCAAATCAAATTTCATCATATCCCAGCCCAATTGAAACCAAATTATGGCCCAACTGAACCCAATTTCAAGCCCAAATTCCAAGCATAATCAAAATGCCCCAAATTGTCCTTAAGCCAAATTTCTATTAAATTGAACTCCCATACCCATTCAATTTCACCAAATTCACTTCCTAAACTCTTCATAACATTCCCCTAGACCAATTTAGACCTTCAATTGGACTAGAAACAAACTCAAACCTAGCTCGAATTCAATTCAAACCAAGATCATCAATTTTGCCCGAAAATCCAAATTCCTCCAAATTTGACCCCATAACCTTTCAGTTTTCACCCAATTGACCTTCCAATCACCCATGATAATATTTTACACCAAATTGATCCTTTAATTGAGCCAAATACAAACTCTAGCCAAGCCTACGCTTAAGCCCAAGTCAAATGCCCCAAATTGACCTCAATTCAATTTCACAAAATTTATTCCCTAAATTTTTCAGGACACATTCCTAGACCAATTTGAGTTTTTAATAGATTTGGATTCAAGACCAAACCTATGCCTAAGCTTAAGACCCTCATTTTGATCCTAATTTCAAATCCACCTCAAGTGTTCTAAGTTGATCAAAACCCTAATCTTTTCTATCATGCTTAAGCACCCTTGGATGTTAATCACATCACCTAATGACCCCCTTTGGAGCCATGGACCAATAGTCCCATAAATTATGGGATTTTCCACTTTAATTTGACTAAACCCACTTACCCATTTAGCTAGCATTCCCAAGTCCCAAGCTTAAAACCTCTTGATCTTTCTGAGCCGGCTAGCCACCACCTCAGCTCTGACCAGCCACCCTAGTTGTCAGAGAGCTCAAAACTAAGGAGGGCACCCCACCTTTGAACCAAAATTGAGCCCATCCCATGTGGCACTTTCCCATTGGTTGTTTGCATCATTTATCCCTCCACCTCAGCCTTAAGAGACCAACAAATCAAAGCCCAGAGCTCCCCCCTTGGCCATGGCTATAGAATCCCCGCTTTCGGCCATTAAGCAAGAAGTGCAAAATCCTTAGGTAAACTCTGCCAATTTGTTTCCAAAGCTTCCTCCATTCTTCCAGAGTTCAATCCCACCATTTCCAACCACTAAAATCCACTACCCAAGCTCAATTTAATTACCCAAATCTAGAGTTTTTTCTATTACTCCACAAAACTCCCCCAAACTTCAAATTAAACCATCCAAAAGCTTCCTTAGACCAAACAAGGAAGTTCAACACCAAAACTCCACTTTGTTGAGCTCTATGACCCACACCTAGATAAAGGCTACATCACCCTTTGATTGAATTCCTACTTAGACCTTATACCAGATCAAGGTGACACTTTGAGGAGGTTTGTTGGACCACATTGTTGGACCACAAGGAAGCTTCCACAAGCACCCAATTGAGGCTTCACCTCTTGTGCAAAGGTAAATTTCAAAATCCCTAATAGGCTTGGTTTCATCAACTGTGAAGTAAACTTATATTTCATATGCATGTAACTGTATAGATAGGCTTTCCTTGAGTAGATGAAGCTATAGAAACAAACCCCATGTGATTTGGTTTAGTATTGAAGTGAGATCTTAGGGTTTTATTATGGACGATTCGCGATTTATAACAGATGGGGACGATGAACGGATGTCGTCCATTCGTGCATGTATTGATCCAACAACGGAGGACGAGTAGGATGGGATATCTGTTCGTGAACAGTGGGATGTGTGACACGCTGAGGTGTAAAACACAATGAATCAGGAGCAGCTGCATGTGCTTTCGGAGACACTGAGGTTGACGTGGATGCCGCGTGAATAAGTAGGAAATGGGCATTTTTTTATTTATTTAAACATTGAAACTTTAAAAATTCATAACTTGGTGAAGAGAATCACAAAAATAAAATAAAAATACTCTGTTGCTCAGTAAATAGAGGAGAATATTATGGATTAAAAATATATATTATGTATAAGGAATTTTATTTTTACTTAATTAAATACTCGAGAGAGTATTAAAATTATATTTAATTAAATATTAATCTCAATGGCTTGAAATTTGGATGGATTATTTTGCATGTGGTGAGAGATGTTTTCTAGTTTTTCCAAAATCAAAAAACACCTCTAACCATAAAAGCCATAATTTTCAAGTCTAGTTGCCTATTTTTTCCTTTAAATAATTAGATAAATTAAAAAATAAATTAGAAAAATATGGGACTTATTTTTGTAGGTTCTCTGTGGTTAGATGACTCAATAAAAATTATAAACTAAGTTTAAATAATTATGTACATTTCTATATCTAATTAAGTCATCTTAAATCATAAAAATTATAATAAATATGATATAACCAAAAAAATTATAAAATTGTCCCACACTATAAGTAACGAGTATTTTAACTCTTTATAAAAATTTAAAAACCATTTGAATTGATTTGAGCATTAAAGTTTATTTTTCAAGTAAAATGGGATTTTCACATTAAAATAATTTGAATAAATAAAATATAACTTGGAGAATTATAAAAAGTGGTTTTAAGTATTCCTTGTGATTAGGGGCATCTAGGAAAAAGAAAATTTATATTAAAGTAAATAGTTCATTTTTGGGAAATTTTTGAATTTAAAATAATTAAAAAATAATAAAAGGTGCAAAAGTATGAAAATGCCCAAAAATGCTCCTAATTGTTTCCTGATCACTTGGGAGCCTATAAAATAATTTTCTTAATTTTTCTAATCTAGTTATTTTTTTTTAATGCTAAAAATGTATTATTCTTAATTTTCCATTAAAATAACTATAATAAATAAAATAAAAATCACAAAAATGAAAAGTTTATTTCTCTATGTTATCTGGACTTAGAGAGATTTAATAAAAATATAAAAAGTAATTTTTGAAATTAAAATATATTTTTCATTTAATTAATCACTAATTAAATAAATAATTATAATAATTAAAATATAATTTAAAAAAATTATAGAATTTGGTCTAAGTGGACCTCTGACTTAGGTGAAACTCCAATAATTTTCCTATAAACATAAATTTTACTTTGATTAATTAAATAAATTAACATTGAAAAATTTATTTTTTAGCTAAAATAATTAAATAAATTAAATAAAATTAGAAAAATCATAATTTCCCCTTTGACATTTTAATTAACCCATGAGTGGGAGACCATAAAAATTTTAAAGTCATTTGAGTTGTATTTAATGTGTCATAAGGTAGAGAGGCCTTAGGGCCAAAATGATAATTTTGAATTTTGAGACCTTAATTAAATTTTAGGTTAAGTTAAAGGGTAAATGGGTAATTTTGATCTTAATAAACTCTTTTGGATGTTGGAAACATGATGGATTTAGAGGTAGAAACCAATTTGTCACCTTTTCACAATAAGCATAAAATTGTAATTTTCTTAAATTATTATGACTTGGTAATCTAATTGGATGATACTAAGGTGGTGGGCTTGAGATTAGGGAGATAATAACTGACTCATTTGAAGCCCCTTAATTGGTGATTAGATGATAAGTGTGATTTTTTAATGAGAATCAAATTTCATTTAATTTAACCTTTTGATTATTACAAATTTACTCCGAAGATTGGACTTAAGGGCTTGATAATGAGCTAGGCTTGCTATTTAAACTTATTTAATGAGATTTAGAAAGGAGAAACTTAACTAATCATGAACACATTTAAACACTAGAAGCCCAACTTTAATTTTGGGTACAAGATTTTTTTTTAATGACTTGAGCTTGTCTTAAGGGCATTCACTTACATAACTCTTAAATAGAACATCAATTGAATGTCTGAGTACCCCACTCATGGGATAATTGGAATATTAAAGTTGATTGAGCACATGGTGCTGAACAACATAAAAAGTTCAAATGAACTCGAAACGTTTCAAAGGGAATTAAAAGTTGTTCAGGGTTACATCCTTAGCATTTTATGACCTTTAGGATATTTTGAAGGACAATTGAACTTATTATACTTCGTTCCAGAAAATCATACATTAAAACTTTTAGGAATCCACCAAGTTAAGCCTTAGAACCCGATAATTTATGTGAATTAATTGAAATTCCCTATACTACTTATCCTATATATATTGACCCAATGCTCAAGGATATGAGTCTTCTCTGAGGCATTTGAATCCTTATGAGCAACTAAGAATATTTGTTTTTGCCACATATGGATCATCAGGCTTGTGTAAGTCTGAGGTTTAGATGACTAGGGCAATGACGATATTGCTAATGTGTGCTAAAATGAGGGATACAATGTGAGAATTAGAATAGTATCTCCTAACTCAAGGACCTTTAATAAAAGGAGAGGATAAGGACCGATGATACTATTTGATGACTCTTGAGATGATGATTGCATCCGATACTCTTAGATTGTTTGTATTCCTAGCTCTATTAAATTAATTAACTAGTGGACTACACCGCTTTACAAATTGTTTTAAATGAAAGTCCCCTTTGCAACAAAAATCTCTTTTACATGATGAAACAAATCCTAGATGAATGGATGTCAGTTTCCAAATTGGGAATTTTCGGTTGCCAGAATGGATATCCCGACGCCTGATTTAATTTAATTTATATATATATAATTTAGAAAAAGTAGTCTTTTAAGTTTTGAAAATACAAGACCGGACCGATCTCATATCCTTAGTAGCTTAAATAAACGAGCCTAATACCACAAGCAATGCATCTATCCCAAAGGGTAGACACACTACTCACTGATATGGTGATGCAGGTTGATTTAGTGTGTTAATTTTGCTAATATTTTTTAATATTACAAAATACACACGATAAATACAATAGAAAATATGCAAATTAGTCCGAACAAAAATAACTTTAGTGAAAATAGTTTATGTTTTTAAACTAAATCTTTAAACTGCCGAATCCCCTTTAAAAATAATTACGTATCGCTCAAGTAAAAAAAAGACTCCAATGGAGTCCTAGATATCGATCCCACAGGAAAGTTGTAATTGCCTATAAGTGAATTCTTAAGTTTATATGTAAAGTAAAATTTTTAAAACTACAAAAAGTAAAGTGTGAAATTTGAATATTAAATACTAGAGTTAATGCTAATTAAAATGCAGTTGAAAGACAAAGTTAAGTAAACTAAATGCTAAACTTTCAAAAGTAAACTTACAAAAATTAAACTAAGTTATTGGGACAGAAAGTTCAAATTTAAGAAAGCATCATTCCCCTTTACAATGAGTATATAGTGTTGTGAAGGAATTGAAAATCATTTGAATATATATATATATATATATATATATATAAACAGTTTTGTGCCAAATAGAAGCAATCCTATTTTTTTTCTCTGCCAAGTGCATAAAAAAACATTAACTAATCTAAAGTTTGGTCCCACTCCAAAGCCCCCATTAAATACTAGAGTTAATGCTAATTAAAATGCAGTTGAAAGACAGAGTTAAGTAAACTAAATGCTAAACTTTCAAAAGTAAACTTACAAAAATTAAACTAAGTTATTGTGACAGAAAGTTCAAATTTAAGAAAGCATCCTTCCCCTTTACAATGAATATATGGTATTGTGAAGAAATTGAAAATCATTTGAATATATATATATATGTATATATATATATATATATAAACTATTTTATGCCAAATAGGAGCAATCCTACTGTTTATTCTCTTTCAAGTGCATAAAAAACATTGACTAATCCAAAGCTTGGTAGGACTCCAAAGCTCCCACTACTCCCTCAATTGAGGGATAACAATCTCGCATTAGTTTACAATCAATTGGACCAATTTGGGGATTTTAATCTGTCACCTTAAAATCTTTAATTTTGCATCCAACAAAGTATATTTCTCTATTTATTTGCACTCAACCCCATGACTGAAATACTCTCCCATGAAATCAAATGTGATTCTCCCCATGTTGTAGAAATCATAGTCATTTCAGAACATATGTTTCTCAACACATTTTAACATTTCAATTGGCTAAATAAAAAAGTAAATGAAGATTGGAGTTCGAATCATCATAATTTATTGACATTTAAAATCGTATAAAATAATATCAATTCTTTACAAAACCATAATAAGGAAAAGGATAAAGAAGACTACTCAAAATTCATGTGAAGGATACGATAAAACACGGATTTCATATATAAGATAAAACACGGATTTCGATAAAACACGGATTTCATATATAAAAACAAGTTTATAAAATAAAAGAAATAAAAGATACAACTTATCTCATAATCCTTCCGAAGCAAATCCCTAGAAGTTCTATTCAATGACCGACAGCTAAACCTTTCTCTTTACAAGAACTCTAATTCTCTCTTAGAAGTGTAATGAAGAAGAAATCTCTCACCTTCCCTCTTCTTTTACAATTCTTGAAGAAAATCTCCAAGCCCTTGACTTGTCTCTCTCTCTCTCTCTATCTCTGCTTTTTGGTCCCCTTTACACGCCACTTTAACACTTTTTTAAGCCCTAGAATTCTCTCTCTTATATAAAAGGCTGCCTCTCTCCAAAAGAATTCAAAATTCCCTCTAAAATTCAATCCAAAAGTAAACTCTTTTCAATTCAAAAGATATGTCCATTTATCCCAGAGACATATCCCTTCATAAAAGAACCTTCTGAAGTGTTTAGATACATTGAATCACTATAAGGGGTGTTTAGAACAGGATTCCCTTTGAAAATTTGCGCAAAATTTGTCTCAAAGTACCTTAATCTCCAAAAAGTCATCTCAGGCACATCTTGCACCAAATAAAGTACACCTTGCGCCAGCTCTATATCAAATGACACATCTTACGCTAATCTGACACATCTTGTGCTAGTTTGCTGAAGATCGCGCTATTATGGGTTTTGGTACATCTTGCTCCAATATGGTACATCATGTTCTCTGTATGTTGGCGCATGTTGTGCCAAAATCCCAAAATTCACTGTTTTGGCTCCAAATTTCTTCTTTTTTGCAAATTTTTCTCCAAATACTTAAAATTGATATATCTACAACAAAAACATGAAAATACCCTTCTTTAAAGTGCAATATCACCAAGAATAAGTATAAAATATATACTTAAAATTACATATTATTTTGGTGTATAAAAATCCCCCAAACTTAAATGTTACTTGTCCTCAAGTGACACTTTTTCTACATAAAAGCATATGACTTAGGATAGAGATTCACTTATAACTTCTATACTTTAGTTTAATAAATAAAATAGTAAAATTTAAGAAAAAACAATAATAATTTAGATTCAAGCTATAAGTTTAAGAGTATTTAATAATCAAATTTAAGATTTTTGAATCTCTATTCATTTCAAGAAGAATTGTAATTTGTCATATTAAGGATTCTCAAAATATTCATATGAAAAAGAACTTCATGAAAACTTTACTAGTAATGCTTATAATATTCCAATATAAGTTTAGAAAATGTAATAAATCTTTTTTCCTTAAGTTGATTCAAGTGAAGCCAAATTTTGATTAGGCATCTCCTCAAGCTTCTCCTCACTCATTCATTTTTTTTCTTTCCTTTTTTTCATCTTTTTTTTTTTTTACTTTTAGGATCTTTTCAGTAATATTTATTTTCATCATAGGAATAAATCTTGATTTTCATCATAGGATCATTTCTATGGGACTCTACTCTTGATTGCTCACATAGAGTGAAAATCAGGGCAGGATAACCCAAAACACTAGCTGTAGAGCTCTTAGCTATGATCCAAACATGATGAACTATGAGAGAACCAACATTTATTCCTTTCATGCTCTAAATATAATAGTTTAATATAGCTCTATCTTTTGTTACATCAGTGAGATGATTTGTGGGCAGTAATTTTACAGAGATGAAGGGGTGCCATACCGTTGACTGAATTGTCAACATGGAAGCAGAGGAGTCAACTTTCTTATTATTTTTAATTTTCTATTCTTCTCTTCCATCAGTCAGATAGACAATCACTTCATCCATTGATGAATCAGTCATTACGAATACAATATATTCATCATGAATTACATTCCTCAACCCATAAAATGTATTGATCCTTTCTTCAAAAAATTCAACTTGCTTACCTCTTACAAGGATGTGATCGTCACCAGCGAACCTCAAGTTGACATAAAACTCCCGAATCATTAGTACAATCGCTACTGCAGTGAAGCTGCAAAACCTTTCCCAATTTCTGGCAATGATCAACCTCTCGATCTCGCCACCTGTGTTAGCAAATGTCCGTTCCTAGATCAATCTTCTTGATTCTATCTAAGTGTTATAACTGTGTTGGGCCTTGAAATTGACAAATCTTTGTGTATCAAAATCATCTAATGACTTTCCTCTCTTTACTCGTGGAGCCATTGAAAGTTCTATGAAAATCCAAATAATTTCCAAATAAATTACAAAATTAAAAAATCTAATTCCCTAAGCAAGATTATTTGGTAAAATATTTTCATCAAGAGTTTTCTTCAAGCTTTTCATAAAAAATCCCTAATTTCAGATTTTTCATAATGTAGGAAAAATCCATGGTGAAAATAAAAAATTTCTAAGTTAAAATGAAGCTCTTACTAAAAGAAGATGAAATCTAAGTTTTTTGGCCTCCAAAATCTTCTCTATTGCACAATGTGAATCCCTAGTTCATGGTTTAGAGGTAGGAGACAACCCAAGCCGTAAAAAATGGAGTTTATATATGATTGTGTGGTTTTTAAGGCAATCTGGCATTTTTCGGGAATTTGGCGCATTGATCCCGATTTTTTATATATGTAGAATATAAAATGCTATGTATGTGATTAATTTCTTTAATAAATATTCTTAATTTGCAACGACACCAAATACTTGATCCAAAGCAAAGATTAGGTAAAATTTTAACTATGAAGCAAATAAAAATACAATTATAATATTTTAATATGGGATACTATGCAAGTATAATTATCATTATTAAGTAATATAGAACTTTCTGATTAAGTCTCAAATATAAAACCCACAGGGAGGATTGGATTTAAATAACAAAGTACTTAGAAATATATATTTTTACTCAAACTCAGGTTGCTATAATAAAAATGAAAGTTTGATTCCTTTTATTATTTTTGATAATTAAAAATAAAGTGAGCAACTAAATAACTTAATTAAAGTGCTTGCAAGATGAAGACAATATGGGTAAAATATTTTTTTCCTTATCATGAATCAGTGATAAATATATAAATTCAGTTGTGGAAGAAATGTGTTGGGCCTAATAGGAGCAATAATGTTCTTTACTCTTACTAGAGATGCTATAAAGAATATCAGTTAATCTATAGTTTGAATAGTCTTGAAAATTGGCTAGGCAGGGAAGATACTAGCTCTCACTCTAGAGTTCCCTCTTCTCCATCCACCTGGGGGCTAACATCTTGTATCAAAACCTAAAACTATAAATCAAATTGGGGGCTTTAGCCTTTCACTCTAAAGTCCTATAATTCTACACCCTTGAAAATATATTTCCCTATTTATTTGCACTCAATCCCATGAACTACATTTCATTCATGAAATTAATATGTGATTCTAACCATTTGTTGACTAAGACAATACCATCTCCGATCTTACATGTTCTCACAATAGGTTTTAAAATCTTATTTGGTCAAATCAAGAAGTAAATGAAGTGCATGGTCTTGAATCATCACAACTTTTAATATTGAAGACTAATACTACACACAACTTCCTTTAAAAATTTAATCACTTATCATTTTAAGGAAAAAGATAAAGAAAACTATTAAGAATTCATGGAGAAAACACAACCACACATGAGTTTGAAAGTAGAAATCAAACACAAAAATAAGAAATCTAAATTAAAAAACAAGCGTAATCACAAAGATAAACACTTATCTCAAATTCTCTTCTCCATATGTCTTGAAGTTCCTTTGAATTCTCTTCCTTCTCTCACAATACAAACTTATAATAAAAATAAAATAAAATAAAGTAAAGGTGCCCGGCGGTGACGACGACGATGGGTGGTGCGGCAGTTATAAACTTTGGTGGGTGGTTTCTGGCCCCTTCTCTTTGAAAATCTAAGTCTTTTCTTTTAAAAATCCAAGGAGTGCCTTGGTGTCTCCTCAAAAATTTGTCTCCATTCAATGAATCTTCTAGAAGTTGCCTCCACATAAGCAAATTGAATGAATTTTAGTGTCCATGGGCTATTTCCCACATTTTTATCAAGGGTTGCCCCAAACACCTCTTCAAACCTTCACTCCAATTAAATATTTCTTCAAGTAACTAACTTTGGCGTGTAAGCGCAAGGTACTTGGAGCTTAGATGCGGATCATCTAGCATTTAAGCACCCTAGCTCATTTTTGCACATTTCTTCATTTTTGCTCGAAATTTGACACTTTTTCACTTCTTTTAGTATTTTCATCCATTTGATTGTACCTACAAGAAAAATACAAAAATAAGTTTCATTAAAGCAAAATATCTCAAAAAATATGTATAAAAATGTGCATAAAAATATTATATATTCTAGGTGTATCAAAATCCCCCAAACTTAAGGTGTTACTTGTCCTCAAGTGACTTTTCAATCTTTAATAACCAGCATAAGTAGATACTGTATATAAGTTTCTTTATGAGTTACCAAAATTTAGATTTAGAAATATAGTAGTCTAATTTAGAAAAAATATTAGTAAATTAAACCAACTTTAAGTTTAGAAATTTTAAATGTTATGAAATATGAAAATATGAGTTCATATCTAATTCAAAAATATTGTAGATTTTCCAAATATAGAATTTAAGCATTTTATTATCTCCACTTAAAAATTTTTTATTAAGTATTATTTTATTTACTATATTATATCCTTAAGCTTAAGAGTTTCTCAAGTCTTATGCTTTAAAAAGATCAGTTGTGGAACCAATTTTTGATTGGACACTAATTCTCAAGCTTCTCCTCACTTTTCTTTTCTTTTCTTTTTATTTTCTTTTTCTTCTTTTTTTCTTCTTTTTTTCTTTTCTTTTTGTTTTCTTTTTCTTTTTCTTTTTCAGGGAAGAATTACTATATCTGGATAGATCTTTAATGGTTTTGAATTCCACTCTTCTTTTCGTAAAGCAGAGAGTGTATAAGCTTCTTTTACTTAAGAGCATAATAATAGTTTTGAAAATTAAATTCAATAAAAGAAATTTAAGTTTTGAAAACAAAAGGTCTAAATTTCTAAATTTATAAAAAATATAATTTTTCTTACTAAAGATAGTTACATTATATTTAGCATTTTCCACACTAAAAATTTTTAACTTTAAGTTTTTCTTTATTACTGTAAATTTTAACTAAATTTTCTTTCTCATTTCTAAAATCAAAATTTTACATCCCTAATATAACTTCACATACATAATCATTTTTCAAATCAAAATCAAATTTATTTAAAATACATTTGACAATAAATAAACTTTTAAGTTTCTTTAAAAATTTTCATCCACCAAACTAAAATTTTTAACAGAAATAAAACATGTAGCATCATATATAAATAAGTCGGAATAAAAACTAACTATAACATGCTTGCAGGAATTTTCATAACTTAAATATGTAAGTACAAAAATTAAAAATAGGAGTGAAAAATTTAATTTGATCAAATATTTAATTACTTAAAATACAGAGATTCATAAGACTTCTATGCAGTGGAGTATAACTGAAAAGCAAATAAACATACTAACAAACAAACATGACTACAACATAAAGAAAAATAACTGGTAGTAAATTGAAAATTTTAAACATGCGGCTTAAAGTAACAAGTTAGCTAAATTTTAAACCTTTCTAACATATTAGAATTAAGTTTAACAAACACTAACTAAATACACAAAACAACACAATTATCATAATTACTACCACTAAAACAATCTAATAACACTCAAATACAAATACATCATAGAAGGTGTACTAAACAAAACACAACATAACAAAAACTAGCAGTCTCAATACTCTCAACTGAACTCAACAAAAAAAAATTAGAATACCTACACCATCCACAGTCATACTAATACATAAACAAAAAACAACATAAAAAATAAAATAGAACTACAAATCCAACTAAGCATCATCTTCCTCATCACTATCATCACTATTCTAAGAAGTTGTAAGCTCATATGGTGGACATATAGGGTACTGAGGAAATACTACATCTCAATTACCTCTATTTAGATGCTCCATATCTGTGTTGTATTCCACCTCATAATCACTTCTTCTTCTTATATACCCATCCATATGCTTTGCAAAATGCTCTATTGCAAAATGCTCTAAATACCTTATCCGTAGTGTGATTAACATAATCTAAAATCCTTTGTAATAACTCAGTCTAAGACTCAGAACCAAAAGTCTAACCCCATGATGTAGAAGCATGTGAAGTAAAGGCTCGTGAACTAGAGGCAGCAGAACTACTGGAGAATCCACCCTTCCAATCAAAAATAGAATGATGTAAATAAGTCCTCACATTCACACTGGTAATAGGTTTTAATGGCTGTAAAATATCCTCCCAGTTGTCATATCTAAGACTAGCCTGCTCACATAATGAAAAGATCAAGGATGTAAATCCCAAACCTGTGGTAGTAGCAGCGATGGAAGAAATGGTAATAACTCTATAAATTAGAGCTCCAATATCAATCAGTTTTGATTGCTAAATACAATAGTTTAAGGTTGCTCTCTCTCGAGTCACTTCACTCAAATGATTTATAGGTAGTAAACAAGAAGAAATAAAATAATGCCATGCCTTTGCATTAGCATCCAACTTTAAGGAAGAAAAATTTACTCTTCTTTCATTCGTAATCTTTCATAATCCTCTCCCATCAGTTAAAGATGATATAATCTCATGTAGCTCCTCCTTAGTAGGGCTATAGTTTGCATGAAAACACAAAGTACTAGGAGGCAAATTATAAAACTGATTAATTACCTCAGGAGAAAATGATACTGTTTTCCCCCTCACTATGACTCCTTCATCAGCCACCGAGATATTAGCATAGAACTCTCGTACTACAGAAATCATGGTGAAAACAGAAAAATAAAAGAATAGCTCTCACTGGTGGCTAACAATCAACTCTTCAACAACTCCTAAACTTTTAAAGCATTGCTCAGGAATCAGTTTTCTTGCATGCAGTGCATGGCTATACATGTCCTGAGCTCTCGAACTAACAAATTTACTTGAATCGAATGGAGCTTTCCCTTGCTTCTTTTCATTCTCGATGCCATTTTCTAAAAAAATTGTATAAAATTTAAAATAAAATCTACAATCAACTCCAAATCACTAAACTAGACTTCTAAAAACATAAACCAACAAATCTATGCATTTTCATTAATTTTCCAAAATTTTCACCATGAATAGTTATTTTCGGGTAGCTCATGACTGTGCTCAAAATACATGGTGAAAATAAAAAATTTTTGAATAAAAGTGAAGCTCTTACCTCAAGATAATCAAATCTAACAATTTTGTCTTAAATCCACCAAGAAATCCTCAAAATAGGTGATGCCCTAGCTCTCTATTCGCAAAAAACTGACAAAAAAGGCGAGTGAAGGAGAAAAAATGGAGTTTTTGGATAAAAAATTCACTTAAAACCGTTCACAAACTAGTTTTCGCAAACCAGTGCGTAAGCGCAAAGGGTTTAACACTTAGGCGCCATTCTATCTATTTAGACAACGCTTAAGCGCGGGTTTAGGCGCTTAGGCGCCAGTGCACACATTTTAATTTTTTCCATTTAAGTGAAATGTATTCCTAGCCTAAGTCAACTAACCCTCTATGGTCTCAAAACGCTGTATACACTATTTTCTTTCTCTTATCTCTTCTCTTATTGAAGTTTCACCAATCTTGGCTAATTCAATTCAACACTAAATAACAAAAAATTTCACACAAACAAAATACTTTTAGTAATTCACAAACGAGTACAAACACTTTTGAATACATAAATTCTCAATCCAAATAGTTTTGGATGAGAAAATTCCTAACACAAAACTAGACTTTCATTACATTAAATCACACATTAAACACACTTAACATAAACAAAAACTAAACACATAAACACAAAATCATAAACTTAATTTCACTCTCTAGTTGATGGAAGAAATTCTGGCCTATTGTTAGTCTCTCCTTCAGCATTGGGTATGTATATATGAAGTAGCATTTGGTATGTATATTTGAAAGAATGGATGATGATTAATAACTCTAGTTGAATCTTCTTCAATACACTTTTTCTTCAGATACATAGTCTTATTTGCTTCTTCTTTAAAGCTGGTATGGCTAAACTGCATCTTATGTTGCCATCCCAAATAATCCAAATTTGCATTAAGTTCCATCACTTTTGCTTCAATTGAAGCCACGTTAGCCTCAATCCTCGTGATTTTCTCTGCTATTCCTTCTCTGCTATTCCTTTGATACTAATGATACTAATGGCTAGGAAACTGTTATACATCTTTTGCGCACTTTAACTAATAAAATTCCTTCTCATTACTTCCTCCTTCTTCAAATCATTCTCCCAAGAAGAAATTTTTTGAAAACTCTCTTTTTCACTTAAAATTTAGGGTTAAATAAAGGTGTGGTGAGATTTCTACTCATGCCCCTCTATTTATAGGCTCTAAACCCTTTCTAAAACTCCTAGGCACGTCTTAGAACTGCTCTTACACATTCAAGCCAACCAATTCACGCTTAGAGCTTCTAGAAACCAAATTTGCACATGTTTTTTTAATTGTCGTGCTTAAGCGCTGGATCTTAGCGCTTAAGCACCAATGCTCAATTTAGCACCGGTCAACTTAATGTCCAAACATTCATTCCAACATGTCTAAGTCATCTCTTATGGTCTTAGAATAATCACTAACATATTATATGGTCAAAATACTACCAGAATTTTCTTAATCACACACAACAACATAACAATAAAAACAAACACACAGATAATTATGGGGTGCCTCCCACACAACGTTTGGTTTAACATCGTCAACCCGATGTAACCAGTGCTTATTTAGTTTGACCCAACATCATAAGATCATTTAATTTAAGTTGGTCATCTAAAAAGTAAGATGTCAGCCTGTGACAATTCACTTTGATTATTTTATCAGTTTTAGGATCTTTAATATCTACAACTCCATAGCGATAAACTTTTGTCACAATAAATGGGCCCATTCACCTGGACTTAAGTTTGTCTGGAAATATCTTAACCTTGCATTGTAAAGTAAAACTTGTTGCCCTGGCTGAAAATTTTTAGAAAGAATCCTCCGATCATGCCACATCCTCATCTTTTCTTTGTAAATCTTAGCACTTTCATCAGATTATTTTCTTATCTCCATTATCTCTTCAAGTTCATTTAATCATAATAATTTTTTCTCACTAACATCTTTCATATTATAATTAAATTCCTTAATCTCCCTATATGCTTTATGCTTAAGTTCAACTGGTAAGTGATACACTTTCCCAAATATTAGCCTATATGAGGACATTCCTATAGGAGTTCTGTATGCAATCCTGTAAGCCCACAAAACATAGTACATAGTCAAGTTTAGCTAGTCAAGTTTAGCTGACCAATCCTTTTTAATTGGATTTATAGATTTTTCCAATATTCTTTTAATTTCAAGATTAGATAATTCAGCTAAACCACTTGTCTAAGCATGATAAACAGTAGTAATTCTATGGTTAAAATGATATTTCTCTAATAATTTATCCATTATTGCATTTCTGAAATGAATTCCCTCGTCAGTTATGATTATTCTTGACATCCTACATCTACAAAATATATTTGTTCTTAAAAACTTTGCAACACTTTGAGCATCACATCGAGGTAAAGCAATAACTTCTATCTATTTGGATACATAATCTACTGCTAACAATATATATAAATTTCCAAAAGATGGTATAAATAGTTTCATGAAATCTAATCTCCAAACATCAAATATCTCAACTTCTAACACATAATTAGGAGGCATTGTTGACCTCACTTTTGGTTGAGGTCTAGAAACTTTTTTTTAGTAGCCTAGGTCTAGCCATAGGACTTTCCTATTGACTAGTCTTAGAAAATTAGAAGAGGTACCCCACCATTAGAAATTCAAAACTCTTCTTTTTTTACTCAACTTGAAATCCCACATATTGATCTTAACCTCTAGCATTTAGTAGGTAAGATCATTATAAAAGAATTCAAGAAGAGTCCCTATAGGATTACTTGGCTTTAGGATTGACCCTAGGTGTTGACTTAAAACTAGGATACATCATATCTTCACAATACATTAATCCATGGTTCATTTAGAATGGATATCTATCCAATTCTATGTGAAATGCCTAACTTGGTCTTTTGCCCCTA
>NW_018164925.1:132477-145896 GCF_001263595.1 Phalaenopsis equestris
CGCAGACCAAACGGATGTCATAACTTTTTTTAGTTTTATTTGATCGAGTCTCACCCTCAATTCTTGTATTCATCCTTTGGGATAGATACAGGATTTGAGGTAAAGCGCTCTTCCATTTAAACTATGAAAATTATGGGGTCAGTTTGACTTCATCTTTTTCAAAACTAAATTTTTTTTAACGTCCTTCCGAAGCAGGCAACGGGATTTCAATTCCGATGACCGACAGCTTCTTACGGGCAAACCCCACACCAAAAATAGTGCCGACAGGCATCTCATTCCTCCTAGAAATATTGCCTACTCATTGACATTGATCACATGTTTTGATATAAGCATTAACATCTCTAAAGATTGTAGGCCAATAAAATCCAAATTATAAAATTTTGTATGCTCTTTTATCAACAACAAAATGTCCCCCAAAATTAGAATTATGATGTTTTTGGATAATTTCATAAGTTTCTTCTAAAGGAACACATCAACGAATAATAATATCCTTTCCATGTTTATATAAAAATGGGTCATCCCAAAAATAAGTCTTAGCTTCAGATATAAATTTCCTTTTCTATATGCATTTTTTGTTGGTAGGTATAATATCACTAACAACCTCTTCTGTTGGTACGTCATTCCATAAGGTATAGCATCACTAACAATAAGAACACCAATTCCGGCATACCATGGAAAAGACCACTCATTAATACTAAACAATTCTTCTTCTAGAAAATGTTCTGTAATTTCTTTCTCAAAATAGAGTGATTTTTCTAATTCAAGCCTGGACAAATGATCATCAATTTGATTCTCAGCTCCCTTCCTATGTACTATTTTAAAGCCAAATTCTTGCAAAAGAAGATCTCATTATACCAATCTTGATTTTGCATCTTTCTTTTTCATTAAATATTTAATAGCAGAATGATCTGTATGCACTATACAATTATTTCCAATCAAGTATGATCTAAATTTATCAGAAACATATACTACTGCTAATAACTCTTTCTCTATTGTGGTATAATTAATTTGAGTTTCATTAAGAGTTCTACTAGCATAGTACTAGCATAGTAGATAACTTTAAAAATCCTATCATGCTTTTGTCTTAAAACAACCTCAATAGCATAATCACTAACATCACACATTAATTCAAAAGGTTTTTTCCCAATCTAGTGAAACAATAATTGGTGCAGCGACTAATTTTTATTTCGACTAATTTTTATTTTAATAGCACTCTTCATCAAAATTAAAAATTACATCTTTTTCAAGTAAATGGCATAGATAAAAATTACATCTTTTTTAAGTAAACGCAATTTTTGAAAAGAGATTTTTGAAAAGTCTTTAATATATCGACTGTTGAATCCAGCATATCCTAAAAACTTATAATCTTCTTTACACTTGTTGGGTGAGGTAAATTAGCGATCACTTGAATTTTTACAGGGTCTACTTCCATTTTATGAAATTTGATGTCCCAAAACTATTCCTCCTTCTACCATAATTTAACATTTTTCTCAATTAAGGACTAAATTTGTTTCTTCACAGCACTTAAGAACTTTTGATAAATGTTCTAAACATAAGTCAAATGAAGTTCCAAACACTAAAAAATCATACATAAAAATTTCAATACATTTTTCAATTAAATCACAAAAAATAACCGTCATACATCTTTGAAATGTAGCAGGTGCATTACATAAATCAAAGGAAATTCTTCTAAAAGCAAATGAACCATAAGGACTGGTAAAAGTTGTTTTCTCTTGATCCTTAAGAGCTATTTGTATTTGGTGATAACCAATATATCCATCCAAAAAATAAAAGTATTTATGTCCAGCTAGTCTATCCAGCATTTGATCTATAAATGGTAGTGGAAAATGATCTTTCCTAGTGGCAAGATTTAATTTTCTATAATCAATGCATATTCGCCACCCTGTAACTTGTCTAGTAGGTATTAACTCATTCACTAACTCATTATGTTCATTCAAAATCACAATCACTCCTTCTTTCTTAGGAATGCAGTGAATTGGACTAACCTATGCATTATCTGAAATACGGTAGATAATTCTAACATCAAACCACATTAGAATTTCTTTCTTCACAAATCCTTTCATAACAGGATTGATTCTCCTTTGAGGATAAACCATGAGTTTAAAGTTCTCTTCCATATGAATTCTATGCATACAAATTGAAGGTTGTAGCTCTATGACTTTGTAACTGATTTCCCATATGTAACACTACTTATTCTATAAACAACTTCTTCTTCTTAGATTGTGGATTACTATTGTAACCTGAAGGATAAGTAGGTTTATAATTAATATTCCTTTGGTTATTCTAGTTTTCCAATATTCTAGTTTCTCAATGAGTTTACTTGATTGTTCCTCCATTGTGATTATTCCCCCATTGCTGATTATTATCACCCGCATTATTATTCCAATTGAAGTTGAGATGGTTCTTTCAACCTGGGTTATAATAATTTAAATATGGGTTATTCTGCTTATTATTTATGACATTCAAAGTTTTTAATGATACTTGAGAATCTACCAAATGGCCCAATGAATTCTCTTCAATCATATGAATTAGTTGAGAAAAATTAATTCCGAATTGTCTAACTTCCTTAAAATTGTAGCAACTTGATTTGCTAACATGGCAAAAGCACCAGTTTCATGAACATTGGCTAATTTCTTGAGATTTTCCCATTGAGAAGTCCATTGAAAATTATTGGTAGCCATCTCTTCTATTAAAGCATAAGTGTCATTAAATGGTTTTGACATTAATGAACCACCAACAACAACATCGATAATAGATCTAAGAGATCTAGCTAATCCATTGTAAAATATTTAAATTATTAACCAATCTGGTATTTCATGGTGTGGACACTTTCTTAAGAGTTCCTTAAATCGCTCCCATGCTTCATATATAGATTCTCCTTCAAACTGGCTAAAAGATGTAATATCATTTCTAAGCTTCCAAGTATTTAATGGTGGAAAATATTTAGCAAGGAATTTCTGTGCTAAATCACTATAATTTCTGATAGATCCAGGTGATAATGAATGTAACCATATCTTAGCTTTATCCATCTATGAGAAAGGAAATAATCTAGGTATTATAGCATCATCTGATAGACCATCATATTTAAATATAGCACAAAATTCTAAAAAATTGGCATGATGTAAATTTGGATCTTTTATTGGTGCTCCACCAAACTAATTATTTGATATCATTTAGATAATAGTAGGTTTAAGCTCAAATGAATTAGCCACTATAGTGGGTTTTTGAATACTACAATGAAGTTCATCCACCCAAGGGTTTGCATAATCTCTTAAAGGTCTAAAATCTTCAATTTTTTGATTATTTTGATTTGCCATTTCTTGAAATTTTTTAGTAATTTTTAATTTTTTAATTTTTCTAATAGTTCTCTCTAATTTAGAATCGTAAGGCACAAGTCCTGTGAAACTTGAACTACGCATACATTACTATCAAAAACAATAAAATAACATAAAATAGAAGGAAAAAAAACACATTAACAAAAACTTTATATAAAAATAACACTACAATATTCCTAAAATAAATCTTAACGTTTAAATAAGACAAACTAAAAACTTTGCTATCCAGAAAATTCTTTTTTTTTGAAAATTTTTGCAAATTACTAATAATTATTCTCTTCCTCCCTAACAACAGCTCCAAAAACTCGATCTCGATTTTCTATATAAATAGATGTAAAATGCAATGTATGCAATTAATTCCCTTAATAAATACTCTTAATTTGCATGGGCGCCAAAAACTTGATCCAAAGCAAAGCCTAGATAAATTTTTAAATACAAAGCAAATAAGAATGCAGTTATAATATTTCAATATGAGATACTACGCAAGTATACATATCATTATCAAGTAATATAGAACTTTTTGACTAAGTCCTGAATATCAAACCCATAGGGAGGATTGGATTTAAATAACAAAATAGAAAGTTTTTCTCCTTTATTATATATTCTTACTCAAACTTAAGATGCTATCATAGAAATGAAAATTAGATACTTTTTGTGATTTTTGATAATTGAAAGTAAAGTGAGCAACTAAATAACTTAATTATAAAATATCTTTTTCCTTATATTAAATGAGTGTTAAATATAGAAATTTAGTTGTGGAAGTATGCTAAATATGTTTTGCCAAGTAGGAGCAATAATATTCTTTACCCTTACTAGAGATGCTATAAAGAATATTGGTTAATCTATAGTTTGAATAGTCTTAAAGACCCGCTAGGCAGGGAAGATACTAGCTCACTCTAGAGTTTCCTATTCTCCCTCCACCTGGGGGCTAACATTCTCTTATCAAAATATAAAGAAATAAACCAAGTTGGGAGCTTTAACCTGTCACTTTAAAGTCCTCTAACTCTACACTCCTCTAATTCTACACCATTAAAAATATATTTTCCTATTTATGTACACTCAAATCCATGAACTACATTCTCATTCATGAAATTAATATGTGATTCTAACCATTTGTTGATTAAGAGAATACCATCTCAGATCTTACATATTCTCACATTAGGTTTTAACATCTTAATTGGCCAAATCAAGAAGTAAATGAAGTGCATGGAAGTTTAAAATCATCACAACTTCTTCTAACATTAAATTCTAATACTTCACAGAACTTTCTTTCAATACTTAATCACTTATCATTTTAAGGAAAAAGATAAAGAAAACTACTCAGAATTCATAGAGAAAACACAACCACACTTGAGTTTAAAAGTAGAAATCATGTAAACAATATAAGAAATCTAAATTAAAACCAAATGTAGTCACAAAGATAAAAGTTTATCTCAAATCCTCTCCACTAAGAATCTTGAAGTTTCTTTGAATTCTCTTCCTTCACTCACAATACAAACTAAAACTCAAAAGAAAATAAAATAAATTTAAGGTGGCCGGTGGCGGCGGCGGTGACGACAGTTATAAACTTTGGTGGGTGGTTGCTGGCCCCTTCTCTTGGAAAGTCTAAGTCTTTTCTTTTAAAAATCCAATGGGTGCCTTGGTGTCTCTTCAAAAAGGTGTCTCTATTCAATGAATCTTTTTGAATTTGCCTCCTCATAAGCCAATTAAATTAATTTTCGTTTCCATGAGCTATTTCTCACTTTTTTTTTTATCAAGAGTTGCTTCAAGCACCTCTTCAAAATTTTGCTCCAATTAATTATTTCTTCAAGTAACTAATTTTGAAGTTTAAGCGCGAAGTACTTGGCGCTTAGGCGCAAATTATCTGGCGCTTAGGCGCCCCAGTTCATTTTTGCACATTTCTTCATTTTTGCTCCAAGTTTGACCCTCTTTTCCTCCTTTTAGCATTTTCATCCATTTAATTGTACCTACAAGAAAAATACATAAATACCTTTTGTTAAAGCGCAATATCTAAAAAAACAGTTATAAAAATTTGTATAAAAACACTATATATTTTAAGTCTATCACACATCTTACAACAAATCTGGCGCATCATGTGCCAACTCTCTATAAATTGGTGCATCTTGCGCTAATTTGGCGCATCTTGCTCCAATGCCTTAATTTTTCCAGATTTCATTTCCTGTGGAAATATGCAGCGCTTTATGTCTACCTCTAATTAACTTAAATGAAGTTTTATAATCATGATTAAACATTAATCTAACACCAAACCTTCACAAAACTCATATATATTTCAAGCCAACAAATATCTAATTCAGTGTCCAAGCAAACCAAAACTTCCTATCATTGAAATCTAAACATCAAAATACAAAACTCAAACAAAGATAGAGTTCAACACTAAAATTTAATGCAATCCCACATAACAAAATGAATAAAACAAGAAGTACTAGAAAAAACATTCTATGGATCGATTAAGTTCAAACATCTTCTTCACTCTCGTCCACCTAGATATCTCCTATAGATTGGTAGTGGACATACAAGTTGTAGAAGGGTCGATAAGGAAACTCATCAATTGAAACATCAGTTGAATCCTCCCTAATCCAAGCATGTTTTTTAAACATACGTAACAAACCATCTTCAATACGACCAGTATGTTTAAAATGTTCCTTCAGTCCCCAATCTAGGTGATCTAAGATTTCATAAATATTCCCAATTGCATGGATAAGATTCTATAGATCTTTTTCTATCTTTTTGATTCTTTTAAATAGTGCGATTGAACTAAAGTAAGGTTGAATAGGTGATGAATTTTGGGATTCTTGATCCATCAATACATTCAGATCGTTTTGATTTCCCATTACAATATAGTTGCAATAGACTTCTAGATCCATCGGCTTCCAAGGAAGAAGCACTTTTTCCCAACTATCATAAGGTACTTGTGATTGATTGAAAAGTAAGAAATTAGTGGATGTATATCCCAGTCCAGTAGCAGATCCATTAACAATCAAACCCAAAACTAATTTCACAATTATTGCTCCAATGTCAACAGTCCAATGTCAACGAATACAGTAGTTCAGAATAACACTCTCCTTAGAGTTATTCCTTAGTTACCTTACTGATTTTCATAGTAGGAAGTAATTCGATGCAATAAAAAAGTGTCATGCCTTAGAAGTAGGATTTAATAATGATGAAGAAAACTTACATTTCCATCATCTCTGGCCTCCCAATCCGCATCTTCATCCGTAAGGTATCGATAGAGTTCATTCATATTATCTCTCATAGAGGTGAAATTTACATAGTGGAAAATAGACACATTTTCAATCATAAACATCTCGTTTATTCTTGAAGGAGTGAATTGCACAAACATGCTTTGCACATAAACAGTTTCTTGGTTGATTCAATGTAGATTTGCATAAAACTCTTTCACCACAAGGACAATTACAGTGGCAATAGTGTAACAAAGCACTTCCTAGCGTCTCAACACAATAATCTCTTCCACTTGAGTATTCTATGTGCTGAATCCTTGATTCACAAACCCCCTTTCTTTGATTAGCCTCCTCTTCACTAGAACTCAATCATGCAACTTCTGTGCATCAAAACCGACGAACTTTCTCCAGTTGAAAATTCTAAATCTAGTAGAAGTTTTAGAGTAGGATGCCATTGGAATTGAAATATAGTGACTCTTCTCTCGTTCCCCCCCATAAAATGGACTTTAGAATCAGTTTTTGGGAGTTATAAGGAGAAGAACCCACCAAAAATTGCCAAAAATTGCATTTTGAAACGTTTTAAGTCATTTTCGTCGCCGCGGAGCATCATGCACCGATTCTGGTGCATCATGCACCAACTCTCTGGAATGTTGCGCATCATGCACCAGTCTCGCACATCATGTGCCAATTCCAAAAAATTGCCATTTTGATTTCGATCCAAAAAATTCTCAATTCTTACATAAAATTAGGTAAATAAAGATGATTTTAAATATTTTCTCAATTTCAAATTTCTCAAATACACACTCTATAAAAACACAACTATAAATATATGTAAATATTCTGAAAAAAAAACACAAAAGCAAAATAAATAATGATAAATATGGGTTGCCTCCGACAAAACGCTTGGTTTAATGTCATTTGCCCGATATTACTAATCTTTATTTTGGGTTACCCAACATTACAGTCTCTTTGAAAGCTAGTCTTTGACCATCAAAATATGGCTTCAATCTGTGTCGATTCACTTTAAATATCCTTCCAGTCTTGGGATCTTCAATATTAGCAGCTTCATAGGGATAGACTTTTAAAACTATTAATGGCCCTTTCCATCTAGACTTCAGTTTTCCAAGAAATAATTTCAATCTTGTATTGTATAATAAAATTTCTTTTCTAGGTTCAAATTCCTTTTTTATTATCTTTTGATCATGCCATTCTTTCATTCTTTCCTTATAAATCCTAACATTATCATAATAGTCATTCATAATTTCTTCAAGCTTATTCAATTGCAATGATCTTTTCTCAACAACTTCTTTCAAATTGAAATTGAATTCCTTTATAGCCCAATAAGCTTTATGCTCCAATTATACTGGTAAGTGACAAGTCTTCTAAGAAAGTAATTTATAAGGGGACATTCTTATAGGTGTCTTATAAGCTGTCCTGTATGCCCATAATGCCGTGTCTAATCTAGAAGACCAATCCATTTTATTATGATTTACACTTTTTTCCAAAATTCTCTTAATTTCATGTTCAGATACTTCTGCCAAACTGCTAGTCTAAGGATGATAAGCGGTTGCAATTTTAAGTATTATATTATATTTTTCTATCAATCTTGCAATTGTTGAATTTCTAAAATGACATCCTCCAACGGTAATGATTACTCTTGGCATTCCATATCTCATAAAAATATTTTTGATTAAAATTTTGAAAAACTCTTAGCATCACATCGAGGTAAAGTGATTGCTTCAATCAATTTTGAAACATAATCCCTGCAATCAATTTTTTAATGTATATATTAACATCTCTAAATAGAGTAGGCCAATAAAATCCAGATTATAAAATTTATGAACAGTTCTATCATTCCCAAAATGATCTCCAAATTCAGAATCATGACATTTCTGGATAATTTCCTGAATTTCTTTGTAAGACACACATCGTCTCATTATTAAATATTTTTATTATTTATATAAATAGGGGTCATCCTAAAAGAATGATTTTGCATCATGAATGATTTTATTTTGCTATTGTTTTGTTAGTCCATATGGTAAAACACAACTAACAATATAATTTTCAATATCAACATACGAGGGTATTTCTCATCCTTTTACAACATAAATTTGATCTTCAGGAAAAGTCTCATTAATTTTTTTTCTCATGTCAAGTATTTCTTCCTGTTCAAGCCTAGATAGATGATCAACAATTTCATTATCAGTCCCATTATCAGTCCCTTTCCTTCAGTCCCTTTCCTATCGACTACTACAAAATCTAACTCTTGCATCTGAAGTACACATTTAATTAATCTTGGTTTTGCATCCTTCTTTTGCATCAAATATTTAATAGCCAAATGGTCAGTATGCACCACATGTAGGTCCAATCAGATATGACCTAAACATATCAGAAGCGTACATAATGGCTAATAACTTTCTTTTCGTGGTGGTACAATTAATCTGAGCATCATTAAGAGTCTGACTCGCATAGTATACTGCTTTCAAAATCTTATCATATCTCTGTCCTAAAATAGTTCCAATTGCATAATCACTAGCATCACATATTAATTTAAAAGGTTTTTTGTAATCAGGTGAAATAATTTTAGGAGTAGTGATCAATTTTTCCTTCAAAGTTTCAAAGGCTTTAAGGAAATCTTGGTTGAAATCTAATTTTGTATATTTTTCCAGAAGTTGGCATAATTGCTTTGTATATTTTAAAAAATCTTTAATATATCACTTGTAAAATCCAATGTCCTAAAAAGCTCCAAACTCCTAAACTCCTCTTACATTACTCTTACATTAGTAGGTGGAGGTAAGTTTGATATAACCTAAATTTTTTCAAGGTCTACTTCCATGTCATTTTCTAAAATTTTATGCCCAAGCACAATTCCTCCTACAACCATAAATTGACATTTTTCTCAGTTCAATATGAGATTAGTCACATTATTCAAGAACTTTCTCTAAATGATTTAGACATATTTCAAACGAAGTTCTAAATACAGAAAAATTGTCCATACAGACTTCAATCCTCTTTTCAATTAAATTACTGAAAATTGATATCATACATCTTTGAAATATTCAGGTGCATTCTATAATCCAAAGGGCCTTCACCAAAAAATAGAAGTTCCATAAGGACTAGTAAATGTTATTTTCTCTTAATCCTTTGGAGCAATAGGTATTTGATGATAACTAGTGTATCTATCTAGAATACAAAAATATCTATGCTCAGCCGGCCTGGTCAACATCTGGTCCAAAAAGTGTAAGGGAGAATGATCCTTCATGGTGGCATGAACTCAATTTTCTATAATCTATGCTGATTCTCCATCCGGTGACTTGTCTTATTGATATTAGTTCATTATTCTCATTTGTCACTGCAGTGACTCAACTCATCCTTTCTTTGGAAGATAGTGAATTGGACTTACCCCAGCAGTGTCTGAAATAGGATATATTATTCCAACATCTAACCAATTTAAAATTTCTTTCTTAATAACTTTTTTCATCTTAGGATTTATTCTCCTTTGAGGATCAACTCTTGGTTCATGCTGGTCTTCCAATAAAATTCTATGAATACAAATTGAAGGACTGATTCCTTTAATATCAGCTAATGTCCATCCAAAGACTTTCTTATATTTTTTTAAAGTTTTCAACAATTATTGTTCTTGTGTATCAGTTAATTATGAGTATATTATAAGATGCAACGTAGATAAATCTCCTAAAAATGCATAATTCAAATGTGTAGGAAGTGTTTTTAGTTCTGGTTCAGGAGGTTTCTCCAAAGATGAAATCAAATTCTTATTACTTTATGTAGGATCTAACATTTTAAAATTTTCTTGAACATAATCCAGATCTACTTTACTCACTTCCATAGATTCATGTTGAATGTGATCCTCATCTTGATATTCCACATATTCCTTTTCAAATCCCCTTTCAAATGTCTTTTTGAAATATTCATGGCTTAGATATTTATTAATATCCATTCTATTAATATCCATTTAATATCCATTCTGAAGCATTTGATCTCTTGCTCTTTTGCAGAGTATCTCATTAATTTTATAATATTAAATGTAATCTTTTGATCACTAACTCTCATAGTTAGTTCTACATTATGCACATCTATCAAAGCTCTTCCAATGGCAAGGAATGGTCTTCTTAAAATAATAGGAATTTCTTTATCTTACTCCATATCCAATACAATAAAGTCCAAAGAAAAGATAAATTTATCAACTTTTACCAAAACATCTTCTATAACTCTTTTACGATAAGTAATCGAATGATGAGCTAACTGAAGAGTTACAGTTGTAGGTGAAATATCTCCTAAACCAAACCTTCTGAAAATTGATAATGACATAAGATTAATACAAGCTTCTAAATCACATAAAGCTTTTCCAAAAAATCTTTTGCCAATAGCACAAGGAATTGTAAAAGTTTTAGGATCTTTAAGTTTTTCAGGAAGCTTTTTTTGAATTATAACGCTACACTCTTCACTGAGTGCAACAATCTAATTATCTAAAAACTATATCTTCTTATTAAGTATATCCTTCATGAACTTTGCATAGCTTGAAATTTGTTCCAAAGCTTCAACAGATGAAATGTTTATTGTCGGCACTATTTTTGGGTGGAGGGAGTTGCCCGTAAGAAGTTGTCGGTCACCGGAATCGAAATCCTGTCACTCGCTTTGGAAGGATGTTTTAATTTACATAAAAAATTAGTTTTAGAAAAATATGAAATCAAACTGACTCCATATTTTTCATAGTTTAAATGAAAGAGCGATGTATCTCAAATCCTGTATCTATCCCAAAGGATAAACAAAAAACTTGAAGATGAGACTCGATCAAATAAACTAAGGAATATATGACATCCCTTTGGTCTGCGAAACCTTTGTATTTGCAGACAAGTTCCCCTATTTAATATAAAGAATTAAATAGGATTTATATTAAGCTAGGTTTGGACATGCTTCCTATAAGGGCAAGCCCCTATAGTTAATTACATCTTAAATGACCAAAGTCACCTAAGAAGACTCTCGATAAAAATCAGGAAATATTATCTTCAAGGAGTTTCAAAGGGTAGGACTTTTCAATGAGATCAGGCGTAGAGGTGCGAAAGTGGATTGGTTCAAATTTGGAATATTTTGTTGTAGAGTCCAAAGAAGGAAGAACTAGAGGATGTCATGGATCCAGAGGAGAACCCCAGTGACTTCCCAAGCTATCCTAATGTTTGGCTTCATTTCTAAGGAGAAATATTTAGGTGTTTCATCCTATCAATTTTATTAGTTAGGTCTTACATTCGTGTGAAACGATCACACAAATAGCCTGGAAGATGTGATGATTTAGGTCGTGACAAATGACAACCTCGGAATCCTAAGACGAGTTAGGGCTTATATTGTATAGTAGTGTTGTACAAAGGCCTAAAGATAAGGTGAGGATTTACATTGCATAAGCAAGCAACCTCAAAGTCCTATGGCTTTGTTGCTTATATCATAAGAAGGAAGATTGGCTTAGCTGGAGAAGACATGTTTTATTGTTGAAGATGGCCATGCTGCCCACCATGCTAGCTCTAAGCTCCTTGCAGCAACGAGTTTGCAACGAGTTTGAGTTTTCTAGTGTTTTTCTAGTGTTTCAGGTTATGATGTCAAATTAGGTGGCCCTATGGTTTTAGTTCTCTAAATTTTATGGGGGCATGTTAAAGTTGATTAGAGTGACTCCGGTTAGGATCCTACGGTTCCCTCGTTCCGACACCACTATTTTCTATTAGATTCACTTAGTCCGAATGAACTTACTAAACTCAAATTAATGAGTTCCATAATTTCATTTAGACTGTGGGAAGCCTCGTTAACAACCGTAGGTTGCCTCCTCCGAGGAAATTCCTATCATTCGATCAAAACATCTTAATTTAGTTGCAATTGTAGTTTTGTGAGATGTTTGTGATTAAATTTTGAGTTGTTCTATATTTTGAATGTTGTGGGGGTGAATTTTATCTTGGTTGATTTTAGTTTTAGTTTTGGTTTTGTAACTGTCCCGATAGTTTTAGTTTTCATGCAGGGTAGCATTGTTGTTTAGCATGCAGATTTGCAGGTGATTTGCAGGTATAAAAGTAGCAGGTATAAAAGTACAGTATGAAAGTACAAGAAAGACAACACTGGAAACTGTAAAAGCATACCTGGCAAGTCTTCTTGTTCCATCACTTGAAACTTAAAAGGCATGTTAAGGCTGTTTATATGAAATGGGGAAATAAAATTTTGACGACCTACCTAACTCTAGGTCATAACTTGGTGGGTCTTTAGAATTTTAATTAAGGATGACTTTGTCCAATTTTTGTTAAGCAAAACATATTAAGTTCAGTAGATCTCCGAGAAATCCAACGGTTAAGAGGAAGAAGGAGGTCCATGCTTCACTCTTATCACCTGATGAAAATCCTCGAGCTCATTTAAACTTATTATGTTGCTTAATAATTCATCTTATGAACTCCCTAATGCTCATTGATGTCTCAATTATCCCGAAGAATAGGGTAATTATCATTTGTAATTTAATTTTAAATATTATGTGGGTGAAGACCCTTAAAGAGGTAAGTTAGTGTTGTTGGAACACTTAGCCAAATTTTGGTCCTAATTAGGCTTGTAGTGTTTGAAAGATGTTTTACTTTTAATAGTGTTTGTTTTTCTAATCCTCATTTATTCAGTCTTGATTTAACTTAGATTACTACTAAGCCCTCAAGACCTAGGTGAGTGTCTTAATTATTTTTGAAAAGGTTAAGCTTTAGGTGATCATGATTCATTATTTGAATTTCATTTGAAAATCAAATAGGGGTATTAAATTGATTAATTATTGACTTCAAAAGTCATACCCCTAAGTCCTAGGTTCATTTTATTTTAATAAACTTCCAAAT
>NW_018164925.1:146098-161822 GCF_001263595.1 Phalaenopsis equestris
ACTTCATAATTTGTCAAATTCAATTCAAATGACTTTGAAATTTTTATCCTACCTCAGTCATGGGTCAATTAAGACATCAGAGGAGAAAATGTGATTTTTCAAAATTTAATTTAATTTATATAATTATTTTCATGCAAAAGTAGGATTTTTCAAAGAAAATTTCTAACTTGACCAAGTTAAATCCTAATCGATTTTATGAATATTTTTGGTGAAGAATTGAAATTATTTTGAGTTCAATTGAAGGGTAAATTTGAAGGTTTTTTGAAACTTGGTCAATTTGGGCATGTTGGGCTAGCACTGGGTCTAGGTTTGGCTAGCCTTGGGCTAAGTCAAAATTAAATGGTTTAAATGATCAAAGGTGATGATGTGAAGATCTTTCATGAAGGAATGGAGTGGAAAATTTGGGGCTAAGGCCATCAATTTGGTGAGATTTTGAGACATGGCGAATTTGGGGCATATTTGGGGCTTTTTGGATATTTGGGGCTTTTTGGACTTAGGGGGCTTTTTGGACTTAGGTTGAAATCAAATGAATTTGAGGCTTCAACAAGGCCAATTGGACATCAAGTTTGATTTATGGGAATATTATGAAGATTTTTCAACACAAATTGTGGCAATTTGTGTTGACCATGGGTTCAATTTGGTAGAACCAAATCATGGGACCAAAATTGGGGTTTTGATTTAAATCAAAATTGGGCTCAAAGCATGGGTCAATTGAGCTTGGATTTGGTCTAGATTGGTCACATCAAGAGTGAATTTGAGTTTAGATTTGAAATTGGGGTAAATTGAGACCAATTTGATACATATTTGGGGAGATTTGGGGAAAATATGGGCCTTTAAAGGGCAATTTGGGGGTTTTGATCAAAGATGGTCAAATTGGCCAAATTGGATCATGTGGTAGTTGAGAAAAATGAAATTGGGAATATTTGGTAGATTTTGAGAATTTTTGGGATTTTCTTGGAATTTTTGGAATTTTGGGCTAAGGAGGGGTATTTTGGTAATTTGGCAAATTTTGGTGATTTTGGGTAGTTTGGGTGTTTTCAAGGTGTTTGAAATAAGTTTTTGAACCAATTTGGGTATTTTGGGTAAATTTGGGAATTTTGGCCAAATTTGGGGTCCCGAGGGTATTTAGGTAATTTGAGGAAGTTTAGGAGCAAAATGCTAGGTTGAGTATCTTGGTAGAGTTGGAGTGCCAGCCACCATTAATAAGCTATGGACCAATGGAAACCTCATTTTGGGTCCTCTATGTAGTGGTCTTAGCCAAACCCTAGCCTAGGGCTAGTGGGTTTAGGGGACCACTTACATGAGTCTCCCAAAAGTATCAAGGGACTAAAGCCTAGAGGCTTTAGGGTTGTGAGAGATTGTGAGTGCAAGTATGTGTCTTAAGCCCTAGACCAAGATCCAGGGTCAACCCTAAGGTCCAACAGTTCTAAGGGTGACTCTCCTTGTGCTCCCCATAATGACCCCACCTACTAAGTGCTAGAAGTTAGGATCGATATGTGGACCTTCAAGTTGAGTAGAGAAGAGGATAGAATTTCTAATGGTGAGGGTTCCTTTTCTAGTTTTCTAAGAATAATCAATAGGAAAGTTCTATGGCTAGAACTTAGGCTACTAAAGAGAAAAATCTAAACCTCAACAAAAAGTGAGGTCAATAAATGGACCCCCAATAGGTGAGGTGTGCTAGACAAGCACACCACATGTATTGGTGTTGATCGATAAGATCAACAAAACCAATATAAATTCCTAAGTCAACAAACCTGGAAGTATGTGTAGAGCTGTGTGTGTGATTTGTTTCTGCTGGGGAATTAGCAGGTGAATGTCTGATTGAAATCAAGGAATAGGGACTCTCGCTGGGGATCAGAGAGTGAATTTTGAGTTATGAAGTTTTAGGTATTTATAAAGGATAGGAATCAGTATGTAAGTGCTGACCCCGAGGTGGGAATTGAAATTTAGGTATCAATCTCAAAATAGGAATCAGATGCGATAATCCATTTAAGGTGGTCTTTAAACTGATTTCAAAAGATGAGAATAGGATTGTGTGGGAGGATCGAATCAAGATGGAAAACACAGAGGCTCACATCTGACTCAAAAGGCTAACAACAGTGTAGAAGATGGAAACCATTAAGGATATTACACCAGAAAGAAAGGACAGTACCAGTTTGAGTTACCACTAGGAAGTTATATTTAACTGACATGTGATAGGGAGAATATATATGTCCGTTAGGAAGGAAAGCACTGGGACTCACATCGAACCCAAGAGATGATGAAGAAAATATCTTCCACATTGAGGAGGAAAGCATCGGGACTCACTTCCAACTCAAGAGGTAGCAGGAGATATATAGATCACGTTAGTAAGGAAAGAACTGGGACTCACATCCAACCTAAGAGGTGACGAGGAAAATATCTGCTACATTAAGGAGGAAAGCTCTGAGAATCACATCCAACCCAAGAGGTAGCGGGAAAAATATATCGATCACGTCAGGAAGGAAAGCACTGGGACTCACATCCAACCTAAGAGGTAACGAGGAAAATATCCGCTACATTGAGGAGGAAAGCTCTGGGACTCACATCCCACCCAAGAGGTAGCGGGAAAATATATCGATCACATTAGGAAGGAAAGTACTTGGACTCACATCCAACCTAAGAGATGACGAGGAAAGTATCTGCTACATTGAGGAGGAAAGCTCGGGGAATCACATCCAACCTAAGAGGTAGCGGGAAAATTATATCGATCACATTAGGAAGGAAAGCACTGGGACACATCCAACTTA
The DNA here is from genome assembly GCF_001263595.1 of Phalaenopsis equestris. Taxonomy (NCBI): domain Eukaryota; kingdom Viridiplantae; phylum Streptophyta; class Magnoliopsida; order Asparagales; family Orchidaceae; genus Phalaenopsis; species Phalaenopsis equestris. The sequence goes on from NW_018164925.1 coordinate 148,867, forward strand.
AGAGGCGACGAGGAAAATATCTTCTAAATTGAGGTGGAAAGCTCTGGGGCTTACATCCAACCCAAGTGTACATCCAACCTAAGAGGTAGCAGGAAAATATAACGATCATGTTAGGAATAAAAGCACTGGGACTCACATCCAACCTAAGAGGTGACGAAGAAAATATCTGCTACATTGAGGAGGAAAGCACTGGGACTCACATCCAACTCAAGTGGTAGCGGGAAAATATATCGATCACGTTAGGAAGGAAAGCACTGGGGCTCACATCCAACCTAAGAGATGATGGGGAAAATATCTACTACATTGAGGAGGAAAGCTCTGGGACTCACATCCAACCCAAGTGGTAGCGGGAAAATATATCGATCAAGTTAGGAAGGAAAGCACTGGGACTCACATCCAACCTAAGAGGTGACGAAGAAAATATCTGATACATTGATGAGGAAAGCGCTGGGACTCACATCCAACTCAAGTAGTGGTGAGAAAATATATATCGATCACGTTAGGAAGGAAAGCACTGGGACTCAAATCCACCCTAAGAGGTGACAAGGAAAGTATATGCTACATTGAGGAGGAAAGCTCTGGGACTCATATCCAACCCAAGAGGTGACGGGAGAATATATCGATCACGTTAGGAAGGAAAGCACTGGGACTCAAATCCACCCTAAGAGGTGACAAGGAAAATATATGCTACATTGAGGAGGAAAGCTCTGGGACTCACATCCAAACTAAGAGGTAGCGGGAAAAATATATCGATCATGTTAGGAAGGAAATCACTGGGACTCACATCCAACCTAAGAGGTGACGAGGAAAATATCTCTCCTTATGCAGAAAATATGCAGATTTAACCGTGTAAATTTGTGGTGAATATGTGAATAGAATATGAAAATATGTGAAGAACTCGAAATTTAGGCACTGATTTGAAAATGAGAATTGAAATTTAGGTATCAATCTCGAAAAGAGAGTCAGAAGTTAAGGACCGACCATGAATATAACAAATCAGAAACATAGGGCTGATTTGAATATTTGAAATATAGGGACAATTCTCAGAAGAGAGTGTCAGAATTTAGGTACCGACCTCGAATATGGTGAATCAAAAACATAAGACTGATTCAAAAGACTGATTCAAATATGTGCAAATATGTGAGAATTGAAATATAAGGGCAATTCTCAAATAGAGTTTATTGTGTTGAATTTGTAAAAATGTGTTATGTGAAAAGGTTGATTTTGTTGAATAAGGTTTGTAGAGTTTTGTGAGGCTTTGTGCAGAATGTGAAATTTTGCGGGGATGTTGCGGGGATGTGAATTGCGGGGATGTGAAGAGAGTTAATGTAGATAAAGATGGTTGTGCTGAGCGCACAAAGAGTAAGAAACTTCAAAACCAAGAGAATCCACTCAACAGATTCATTTTCTTTTATTGTTGTTTTTACCACATTTAATTTTTCAAAATATGTCTTTAAAATTTTAATTTTAGTTGGTTGATTTTCAAAAGAAATATGTTTTGCTGTTTATTCATTTATGATTATTTTTTGTTTGAATTTTATTTTTGTTAAAAATTTGTTGTTTCATTCTTCATTCATTGAAATTCTGAACCAACGCATGGTTCGTGGCTTCCATCCATCGCATAAAAAGGTAATTGACAAAAAGGCACATTTTTGAGAGAAATTTCCATTAATCTGCTCCAATCAAAATATCACAGATCAAACATAGGCTGACGCCTCAAAAAGGTACAACATATAGTCCATATCAAAGTACATCCAGAACATCTCATGCCATGTATACATTGTAGGCTGAGTATGTGTGATACATATCATGTTGCTATTAAAAAAAGTGAACCCTCTGTCCCTCTGTATCAAGTATGACGAGCTCCTGATCGAGCAGACCTTCTAAGCCATGCTTTAGGACAAGAGTTCCCTTCACATGTACTTAGAGGTACAACCCTCTCATAGGTCGTATGGTAACAGTTCTTCTAGTTCTAGGTCTGGCTGGAATCCATTTGGTGTTTCGTTGTCATCCATCCTACGGAAGGCTACGGTCACCCTATGGTGTCGCACCCCTGGAATGTAGTGCTTAGCAACATCTGCCCCGTTTCCTTTCAGGACCAAAACTGAACCAGCTGATAGTGAAATCTCTACAGCTCCTCTGAACTCACCAGGGTTGATAATGTCAATTTCTTTTCTAAATAATATATTGCTTTTGCTCAATAATGAGACCGTACAGAAGTGCCTCACAAAATTGTGGTGGTCTATATGGAGAGGGATGCAATCTCCCTTGACATAGATGTTGATTATACAACTATTTGGGATGCAGGATAATGAGACCGTACAGAAGTGCCTCACAAAATTGTGGTGGTCTATATGGAGAGGGATGCAATCTCCCTTGACATAGATGTTGATTATACAACTATTTGGGATGCAGGTAGCTGACAGTATGTTCCATCTGACCATCCTCTTGATCATCCACTTTATTATAGGAGGTAGTGGATCTACCTGGTCATGTCTAAGGATCCTTGGCGGATTTTTTTGTCTGTCATTGGCAAAATTATAACAACAGCCGCACTGAATGGTGATTCTTCTTTTTCCTCTCATCTATTCCTTCGGCTCAGAGTATGTTATTTTCATGAGAAGGCTTGCTCGACCTCTATCTCTCAAATCAAAGATGCAGTCAAGAATGCTTTTTTCGTCACTCTCGGAGAAGACCCCCGTGGTATACAACTCCAGGCCTTCCAGTATGTTGACGAATCTTCCTTGGATTTCCTCAGAAAATTCAAGTTCTCTTCTATTCATCTTGCTTATTTTGTAGTACTCCATCGTACTAGGAGTCGGTAGCTATCGCAGGCGTTCCTCCATCTAACCATTGGCAGGAACCCAAACTGGCGCTGGATGATCTGGAACATGAGATTCAACATCTAGAGGAATGTACGACACTGGGCCCCATGGTATATACTGATCTGTCCCCAGTGGGACATATGGCTCATCCATAACAAAATCTAGAGTCTGAGATCTATTGGTGGTGGAGGTATACTCTTCCAATGTACCGAAGAGTCGTAAATGTAGAACATTACAATTCGGGTATTTTACAAATTCCCCTGTGGCTGATGTCCTTGCAGGTATCTCGACGTTTCACGTCGGGAAACCCATGCACAAGGCATCTGAAGCTGAAGGTCTCTCTGGCTCTGTGACAAACCTTGGTTCTTCATCTGTGGCAGGTAGGCTGGAAGAAGTTTCTTTCATGTCTGGCTCATAAATATGCCCCTTAGGAATAGTGGTGAGTAAATTGTTTGTTTCTCTTTGACGTCTGGGTTCTTCTCGTATAAAAGCCCTCTATTTTCTGTGGCTCATATTTCTGCGTTGCGTCCTGCAAAGCGTAGCATCTAACAGTCGTTCATTATTGGGGACTACTAGGCCTCCGGCTAGTGTAGCTATCATGGATGATAGGCGGCTGGGCCCCTCCATCTGATCCTGCTCTATTATCATGTTCTTGCCTTTATGTGATGCATTATCTTTGGCAGTCACCCTCAGCAGTGAAGGCAATCCCTCTTTTTCTCTACAGCTGACTACATTCATGAGAGGACCTTCATGGTCCATGTCAACTTGGTTAAAGTCTATGTTGAAGTCTATGGTACCGCCCTGCAGCGCCATTTCCTCATTCAGTGCGAGACTCCAGCCATCATTGAAAGCAAAGATCAGCCTCTGTCCCAAAATTTTTCTACAGACGACAGGAAAAATGTTAGTGGGTTGAAACTTGCCATCAACAGAAACAAAACAAAGTATTAATTAAAGTAAATTTTATCTTATTTCAGTAAAATGAATTGTTTATTTATATATGAATTTTGTTTAATTTTTGTGGAACATTATACTCAAAAGTGTAAAGGAGAAAATTTGATGTTTTTAAAATTTTTTCTCAAAATTTTTATTATATTGAGGTTAATTACAAAATTTGGACCCAGTCATAGACATTTGGCCACATAGATAACCCCAAAACAATCAAAGTTTCAAAGTTTCAAAGCGACCGAAGGCAAGCGACATTAGGTTGTGTAATAGGTTTTCAAATATCGTCAATTTATTGGTAACATGGGTCTTTTGCCCTGGAAGTCCACTAACTGATAGGCTCCTGCTGTGTAGAACTTTTCAACGACAAATGGTCCCTCCTAAGTTGGCTCAAAATTTTCACCTATTTTATGGCGTGCAAGAATAGGCCTTTTGAGCACAAGTACGAGGTCACCAACTTTGAATGTCCTTGGGCTGACCAATTTGTCATGGGCTTGTACCACCTTCGCCTGGTAAAGCTCCAAATGTTGTTGTGCTTCTAGTCATTTTTCCTCAAGACTTTCCAGTTCTTCAAGTCTGAGTTTTGAACTTTCTCCTATTGTGAGTTGGTTGGCAATAACAACTCTAAAAGATGGTGTCTGGATTTCTAGCGGTAGCACGACCTCATACCCGTACATGAGCATATAGGGTGTACACTGAGTGAGAGTCCTGAAAGTCATCTGGTAGGCCCACAAGGCTTCTAATAGTTTGTTATGCCAATCCATTTTATTTTCATCCAGTGTTTTCTTCAAAATCTGTACCAGTGCCTTGTTGAAAACTTTAGCCAAACCATTTGCTCTGAGATAGTGAATCGTAGAGTATCTCTAATCTATCCTGTGTCTCTTGAAGAAATTATTGATTTTTGTGCTTCTGAAAGCTGTCCCATTGTCAGAAATTATTCTTCGCGGTACTCCAAAATGATAGACAATTTGGCTTTTGAAAAATTGAAGGACATTATGTGTCGTAACCTCACGCAACGGTACTGCCTCTGCCCATTGGAGAAGTAATCTGTAGCGGCAAGTATAAACCTATGTATTTAAAAAGATGGAGGGTCTATCAAACCTATTATGTTCATGCCCCAACACTCAAATGGCCATGAGGCAACAGCTGGGTGTAGCACATTCGCAGGCTCGTGTAAGACCACCCCATGCACTTGGCATTGGTGACATTTTCTGGCTATATCCATGCAGTCGGACATCATTGCTGGCTAATAATACCCGAGCCTTTTGATTTTCATTGTCATTTTCGGCCCTGACTGGTGAGCGCCACACAATCTGACATGTACCTCTTTGACAATATTTTGTGCTTCGGCTCTGCTCAGACACTGTAGCCACATCTGGTCGACTGATCTTCTATATAGAATGTTTCCCATCAGGGTGTAAGACATAGCCCTTCTTGTGATGTGGTGTGCTTCGGACTTGCCTTCTGGCAGCTTTCTAGTATGCAAATATTTTATTAATGACTTGCCCCAATCTTCGTTGATGTCTACAACTATATTTATTGCTTCTTTTTTTGAGCTTGTGTAGAGTTTCGAGGTTGATCTCAGACAAGACTCATCTTCCTTGCACTGTGATTTCAATGGAATCCTCCAGGGGACATGCCATTTTCTTAGAAAGTTTTGCTAGAGTGTCGGCATGGGAATTATCTCCCCTAGGAATCCGGTAGAAAGTCACATCGTGAATCTGCTCCAGGAGCTTCATCGTGTACTGATGGTATTCTGCTAACCTTGGTTTTAGAATTATGTATTGTCCGACGACTTGCTGGATGACGAGTTGGGAGTTGCCATAGATGACAATGTTTGTTATATCCATTGAGATTGCCATTCCCAATCTAGTGATTAAAGCTTCATACTCGGCTTCATTGTTGGTGCACGGCTCTGTCAGGTGGTATGAAACCCTCCACATAGTGTGATAAAGATCAAACCAATCACTGCTTTGTCTGGTATAACTGTGCCTGTTCCTTTGTCTTTTTTGGCTGACAAAGCGCCATCGAAGTACATTTCCCAGCGTTGCACTCTGGAAAATTCCATTTATATTATTTGCTTGTCTAGTAACTTATCGTTGAGAGAGGACCCAGCTGGCAGTGGGTGTGCAACGAGAAAGTTTGCTAGTATCTGTCCCTTGATAGCACGGAGCCCTTGAAAAGTTATATCAAATTGCAATAAGATCATTGACCTTCTTGCTAGACGTCCGGAAAGTGTTGGTCGGGTCATCAAATATTGCAACGGATTAACTTTCGAACTTTCGAGATTAGGGTAATCTTATGAGAATGCATGTAATGTATAAGCTTTTGAGGAGCAAAAATTAACGCTAGACAATGCTTCTCAATTGGTGGGGACCTTATTTTCGTTGGTATTAGGCGACGACTCAAGTAGTGGAGTGCATTTTCCTTACCCTCATCATTGAATTGGGCTAAGAGGGCTCCAAGAGAGTCGTCTAAGGCCACGGTATAAAGTATCAACAGTTTCCCTAGAATAGGGGCTGCCAAAATAGGAGGTGTCAATAGATATTGTTTAACATCCTCAAAGGCCCGCTGACATTTCTCTTCTCAAATGAATTTGGTTTTTAATGTCGAGAAAGGCCGACACCAGAGATTAGAAATAAAGTGTCTCAGATATGCCAACTTCCCCATGAAGGAACATAGTTGTTTCAAAGTTTTAAGAGGAGGCATTTCCAAGATAGCTTTAATTTTATCCAGGTCGATCTCGATTCCCCGATGACGGACAATGAATCCCAGAAATTTCACGGAGGTAACGCCAAAGACGCACTTTAAGGGATTCATTTTAAGTTCATATCGTTGTAACCGTTCAAAAACAATCCTCAAATAGTATAAATGGTTTATTTTTTGTTTACTTTTGATGACCAAATCATCCACGTAGCATTCTACTTGGTTATGGATGAGGTCATCAAAAATTTTCGTCATTGCTTGTTGATATGTTGCTCCGACATTCTTTAGGTCGAACGACATCACTGTGTAGCAGAAAATTCCTATCGGTGTTCTGAAGGCTGTAAGTGCTGCATCCTCGGGAACCATCTTGATTTGGTTGTATCCCGACGATCCGTCAATGAAGGAGAAAATTTCATGTGTTGAAGCGATGTCCACCATCATCTCTGGTAAAACTCGTGAAAACTCGTCTTTTGGACTTGCCTTGTTCAAATCTCTGAAGTCGACACAAACACAGAGCTGTCCGATTTTCTTCTTAACAGGTACAATGTTAGCCAACCATGTGGGGTACTGCTCTTCTTTTACAAAGTTGGCGTCTATTAATTTCTTCACCTCGGCGAAGACTCGTTGTTCTATTTCGAGGCGTATTCTTCTGGGAGCTTGTTTTACTGGGGTTATATTCTTGTCCACCTTGAGTTTATAGACTGCAACCTCTACTGACAGTCCTGGCATTTCATCGTAGCTCCATGCTAAGCAATCTTTGACTTCTGTTAATAGTTTGATCTATTCTGAAGATTCTCCGTCATTGAGTAGAGAACTTATAAATGTAGGTCGGCGTTGTTCTTCAGTCCCGATGTTAATCTCTTTCAATTCATCAATAGTAGATTTAATTTCCTCCTCAAATTCTGGGGGAGCATCTTCTATTAGTTGATCAGCAGAGTTATTCTCTATATCGAGGCAATCCTCCTCTGACTCACCAGTAATAATCATGCAAAATTTAGAATCATCGACTGGTCCGACTGTACCAAATCTGAGACCTTCTTTTGAATTTGAAGTTCGACGTTTATCATTCCATAATTTTTTAAAAGTTGAAATTTAACTTTTCGCATTTGTTTTGGTAAGTGTCCCTATTGAATTAACTTTTGAACACAAGACGAGAAGTAACCAAAAGGAAGAACATAAGGCGAGAAGTAACCAAAAGGCAATTTCATTAATTCATTAGGATCATAATCCAAATTTACATGGTTTTCAAGCTCAGTAGAGATGGAAGCACGGTAAAATTTGATCAGCTTTGTACCAACACTACGAACTTCCTTGACCTCTAAACTCTCAACCTTTTGAGGGAGAATCAGAGTAAGGGTCATAGCATTCACATAGTGGTTTATCCGATCATACATTGTTTCACATTCATTCTTCTCTGTATCTACTAAGGATATCTCGTACTGAGGTTTCTTTTATTTTGTCATTATTATATCTTCTTTGAAACTGTCTTCATTACCAATGTTGATAGTTGGCTTAGTCCGTTCAAAGATTAAGTTGATTCTTCCTCGTCCACGTCCCCGACCTTGACCTCAGGTGCATGAACTAAAATAACCTTCACCAAATCGTTAGTGGTGGAAGATCGCTGAAGCGGAGTTGAATGGCCTCCTTTTTCTAATTCTTCTAAATCTTCACCTTTGTTTGTGATAACTTCACGAGAGAAGACAATCCTCTTTGGAGGCGCATAGTATGCAACATCTTCATGGATACCAGCTTCATGCACTGAAAATGGTTGTAGGTCTCCTTTGATGCAATTTTCTTGACCATCATTGCAGTATTTGAGGAACTGGTGTAGAGATGATGGAACCATATTGTGTTCATGAATCCATGGTCGACCCAACAGAGCGTTAAAAGAGGTCTCGGTATCGATGATATGAAATTTAGCGGTTGTCATGAGTTCTCCAACCTTCAAGTTCTCCAACCTTCATAAGTAATATAATTGATCTAAGTGCTCTTTCTCCCTTTTCGTTGAATCCTCTTAACATCATTTTATCAGCCATAAGATCTTGAGCTTCAATATCCAAATAGGCCAATGTCTGTAGGCTCATCAAGTTAAGAGATGCTCCAGGGTCTACTAAAACTCTGGACAACACAAATCTACCGATGTTCACGGAGATGTAGAGTGGACGGTTTTGGTCGGTAGTACCGAGTAGCAAGTTTTCATCTATGAAGGTTACCCTAGGCTGTTCTTTCAGTGAACAAACTTCATCTGAGGATGTGCTGACCAACTGAGCTAGGCAAATCTCTGGGTCAAGCAAAGCTATAACTAGAGACTCTCTCATTTCCTTTGACAGGATCAGAGCGTTATAGATGCTTAATCGGGCCGGCAACTTCCTAAGATGAGCTAGCACGTTGTAATCTACTTTGTATGATCCTTCGATTTTATCTTGATCATGTGGGTGGGGGTATCTCCTCTCAAGTCATTACCGGCTTTCCTTTGTCTATTGGAGCTGTTCTTGGTGGTAACACTTTTTCTCTCCGTATGTTAAATTCCGTGATTTCTTCTTCTAGAGATATCATTGTTGAATTCTCCAGTGTCTCCTCCTCTTCATCAGAAAGATCTAGGTTGATGGTAAGCCGTGTACCGTGATGCTCGATAATTGGCCCCTCGTTATCGGTGCTGTCGTAAACGGTGTCATTGATGTCTTCTTTGGACTTGACAATGAGTTCACCGGACTCAAGTATGATTTGAGGATCATTTTGGGGATCGAGATCAAAGCTAGATTGGTCATAATCAGTTACGTTATCACCAAAAATAGTTAAAACGTAGCCGAAATCACAATCATTATATTCATAAGACCTCAGAGGGACAAAAAGATAATCGTACAAAGTCAAGGGTTCGAGGATTTTCCTCCCCAAATTTGAGACAACTAATCTGGTAAAGGCGGTCCCTATCCCAACCCCCACGCTATCAATCTTTGTAGTGATGCTCTTCTTCTTCTTCTTTATCCTTGACGATGACGGATCTTCTGGCGAAACCTTCATCTCGGGCTTGGTACACTGAGGACTCTGAATGGAGGCTTGTATTGATGTAGACTGGATCTTGTTCAGTATTTTCTTGAATGATCTGCTTCAAAACTCATCCATCCTCCTTTGGTATTTGTAGAAGATTATTTCGATAAATCTTGTATTTTATTGAGGATCCTCTTGAGTTTATCCCAAGTTGTACACCATCCATCTGTTCCAGTATACAGATTGATTGGAGAGATTGGATTGACCAAAATCATATTTATGGAACCTTTTTCAGGTTCTCTTCAACATTTTTTTCAGGATCATTATGTTCCCTTGTTTAAGGTTCCTCTCGAGCTAGTCCTTCAAGATGAAGCATTCTTCTATAGTGTGCCTAAGCAACCGGTGGTATGGGCATAATTTGGTTTTTTTTTCCTATCTACCTCTTCGGCCTTCCTTAGGTCTGGTAGTCTGAACTTCGGCTTCTTCGTCAGACTTCTGAATATTTTAGGTATAGCTTCATCTTTGAAAGAATGCACCGTTTTACGTCGTTCTAGTTCTAACAGGGACACGTCGTTCTAACAGGGACATTTTCTTATCCCCTATTCGAGGTGATCCTTCTTAAGGTGATCGCTGGTTGGATTGATTACTCTATTTCTGAGCATACTGTGATGAAGATTAGCGAGGATCTTCAGCATATATCTTCATCAGTTGCTTTCCTTTATCGATGGTTGCTAGTAATCCTAATTTCTTTTCGAACACTCTGGTCACCTTAGCCTTTTTGGGTAGCTCCATGTGCTTAATTTCTTCTTAAAGACTGTTGGCTTTACTGAGTAGCTTCTGAAAGGATTTAATGGTGAGTCCCTTGAGCATGAAAGCTACTAGCCCATGTATGCTATTGAGTAGAATCTCAATCACATGATGTTCTTGTAGCTGAGGTTCACATTTCATGCTAAGGTTTCTCCACCTTAAAATAAGTCCACCAAAGTTTTGTTAGGCTTTTGTTTTTCCATCATGAGCTCTCCAATAGACACAAGATGTTGTGCTCCGGCAAACCTTTTCACAAATAGCTGTTCCAACTCAGAAAATGTTTTAATTGACCTGTTGGGCAAGTCAGCGTACCAGTCAAAAGTGATTCCTGACAAGCTGCTAACAAACTGCTGGAAGAGTAGAGCTTTACTATTCCTCGTGTTGCCACAACTGGCTCGAAAATGTGCTATATGATGCCTGGGATTTTGAGTCCCATCAAATATCTTAAAGTTTGGGGCCACAAAACCCTTGGAGAAAAGCACAGCATCGAATTCCTCCAGTAAAGGTCTACCCTTTAGAACCAATGCACCACTATTAGATTGGCTTAAGGCGTCCCACACTTGTTCAACCATTTGCTTAAATTCATTTTCTGGTATAGCACCTGATGGAGAGTCCTTTCTATGTTGCTTGTCTCTGTTTGCTGAAGTAACCTTTCTTCTTTCATCTGTGATGTGTATGATTTCCGGCTGATTGATCTCTTGAGAAGTCAATTGCGGTGCTTGTGATTGCCCCTAAATAGTGGCCATGGCGGTCATGGCTGCGGCCATTTCTTCTATTATATTATTTTCTCCAGTAGACCAACTTTTTCATCCCTTAGGAGGATAGCCCTACGCAGCTCATCTACGCATTCTCTTCGGTGTGAGATTGAGCCTCGCGCGCAGATGTGGCTATTCTTGTTTCAATTACATGGACATCCATGAAATCTTCCTCCAAGTAATCATTGTAATCAAAATTTTCCTCATTCCTATCGAAGGAAACTCCATGTTCTTGAGCCAACTCGGAAATCTCGATCCTGAGCCTCTCAACTTTTTCTTCAATTATTGATTCCTTGATCTCTTTAAGATTCGAAGGACCCTGATGGACATCCTCTACTTGTTCCTCCATTTTACTGGCTATTGTTGCGACGATGTCAGATATTTCAGACCCTGACTTTATTCCATGTTCTTATCTTGCAGGCTCACCGGACTGTATCAGCGCAGCAACCTTGGGTACCCATACCCTTTTCTTTTTTGACGATGATGTCTCAGGATGGAGTTTCTTAGTAGAAATATCGGTATTTCAAGGGAAAGTATGCTCCCCGTGGTGTAGACCGGCTACAGTGCCAGGTAATCATCTTGTCTTTGCCTTTGGGATTGTAGGAATATCTCCATAATGGGTGACGAGTAAAATTTTCAGACCCTGTCTTGACTTAACCGGTCGACGGCCTGTGGTCCTGGTGGCGGTATAATCAGTAGTAATCACCGCGGTATCAACTCTGTTCCCTAAACAGAACTAAAAGGGGATGCGAGTAGGTGGCACTCCCATTGTCTTGTGAGACTATTTGGCGGACTTAACGTCCTTCAAAATTTCCTTCTTCATGCGAGGGGAAATTACATGTCCCACCCATTTAAGTAACTTGCTAACTGAACATCCTTCTTTGGTAGCTAGCCTTTTAAAAACTGCACTAACTCGGGTGGTAGGAGTAGGAGTGAACTTCTTTCTCTCTTTCTCTCCTCACCATGTCCATGAAGTGGTGGTAATGCGGCGACAATTTTTTGGATACTCTCATATCCATAAGTATCCGTCAGAGGATGGAATCTACTCCCTCAAAGGAGTGGATGAATTTCTGGTAATCATTCTTCATCTTGATGAGGCTCCTCCTCAACAGGTGTTTTCTCAGGAGCCTGGGCTTTGATGGCCCTCCGAACTCTTCTGTTTTAGTTCCTCTTTTGAGTTCGGGTCAGTGGTACAGTCCTTAAACTTGACCGGCTTCAAACACGGGTGGTGAGACAGTTAATCCCTCAGTCAGATCCTCAAGAATGATTACTTCTTTCCCCTTAGTAGAAGCGAGGATAGCAGGTTTGGCGGGGGCCATGATGGCAGTAGTTTTAGACTTCTTGCAGGCAGGGATGTCTTGAAGGCAGTTTAGGCTGAACGCTAGAGACGGTTCCTATACTTCCGGTGCTGTGATATTCATTACCATAAACGGGGATTTCCCGAGAATGACCTCGTGATCTTTAAAATCAGCTCCAAATTTGATGGTAGGACCGAGGTTACGGGCTTTGTGGCTTGTTGGCAGGTTGCAGGAAAATGTCAGCATTGGGTAGGCCATTGCAACAGGCTTGAAAATAGAAAGTTTTGGGGTTAGCTATATGACCAAAACCTCATAATTTTTTTAGTGCAAGCACTAAAAGTAGAGGTTGATATGTAGATCGTGCGGGTCTTAATTTATGGGTATATTTTTTTTAAATTTAGTTTGAGAAAAGTTAAAAGGTGGAAAATTTAATTAATATAAAAAAAGTTTAAAGCATGCGCAGCACAACACGATTTGGTTTAATTTGTAGAATTGCAAATCAAATTTGGAAGGGAGATGTGAAGCGTTTAGAACCCAGTGCGAGACCTATTTACAAACAAATAATGCCCAGCTGAAACTAGTCCACCGACACACCTATTGGGTGTCCGACCCCACATGAAACTTTAAAAAGACTT
>NW_018164925.1:161862-163885 GCF_001263595.1 Phalaenopsis equestris
GAAGTCCAAAGAGTTGGTCGTACTTTCCCAAGACAGAAATGGGTAAAGTATGTCAACGGAAGAAGGGAAATTTGGTCCAAGAGGGGCGTGGACACATTACCGATTTGTGAAGATAATGTTTCCTGATTTGTATGGAGAGAAAAGCTTGTCCCCAGCGGAGTCGTCAGAAGCTGTCGGTGCTATTTTTGGTTAGAGGGAGTTGCCCGCAAGAAGCTGTCGGTCATCAAAATCGAAATCCCGTCACCCGCTTTGGAAGGATGTTTTAATTTACATATAAATTTAGTTTTAGAAAAATATGAAATCAAACGGACCCCATATTTTTCATAGTTTAAATGAAAGAGCGTTGTACCTCAAATTCTGTATCTATCCTGAAGGATAAACACAAGACTTGAAGATGAGGCTCGATGAAATAAACAAAGGAATATATGACATCCATTTGGTCTGTGAAACCTTTGTATTTGCCAATAAGGTCCCCTATTTAATATAAAGAATTAAATAGGGTTCATATTAAGCTGGGTTTGGACATGCTTCTTCTAAGGGAAAGCCCCTATAGTTAATTACATCTTAAATGACCAAAGTCACCTAAGAAGACTCTTCATAAAAATCAAGAAATATTATCTTCAAGGAGTTTCAAAGGGCAGGACTTTTCAATGAGATCAGATGTAGAGGTGTGAAAGGGGATTGGTTCAAATTTGGAAGATTTTGTTGTAGAGTCCTAAGAAGGAAGAACTAGGGGATGTCATGGATCTGAGGATTACCTTGGTGACTTCCCAAGCAATTCTAATGTTTGGCATCATTTCTGAGGAGAAATATTTAGTTGTTTCATCCTGTCAATTTTATTAGTTAGGGCTTACATTCGTGTGAAATGATCACACAAATAGCCTAGAAGATGTGCGGATTTAGGTCGTGACAAATGACAACCTCGGAATCCTAAGACGAGTTAGGGCTTATATTGTATAGCAGGGCTGTACAAAGGCCTAAAGATAAGGTTAGGATTTATGTTGCATAAGCAAGCAACCATGAAGTTCTATGGCTTTGTTGCTTATATTTAAAGAAGGAAGATTGGTTTAGGTCGGGAAGACAGGTTTTGCTGTTGAAGATGGCCATGCTATCCACCATGCTAGCTCCAAGCTCCTTACCGCGACGAGTTTGAGTTTTCTAGTATGTCAAGTTATAATGTCAAATCAGGTGGCCCTATGATTGTAGTTCTTTAAAAATATGGGGTCATGTTAAAGTTGATTAGAGTGAAACCAGTTAGGATCCTACGGTTCCCTCGTTCAGGCACAACTATTTTCTATTGGATTCTATTTTCTATTGGATTCACCTATTGGATTCACTTAGTCCGAATAATCTTTTTAAACTCAACTTAATGAGTTCCATAATTTCATTTAGACCGTGGGAAGCCTCGTTAGCAACCGTAGGTTACCTGCTCCGAGGAAATCTCGATCATCCGATAGAGACATCTTAATTTAGTTGCAATTGTAGTTTTGTGTGATGTTTGTGATTAAATTTTGAGTTATTTTATATTTTGAATGTTGTGACAGTGAATTTTATCTAGGTTGATTTTCGTTTTAGTTTGGTTTTGGTTTTGGTTTTGTGACTATTCTGATAGTTTTAGTTTTCATGCAGGGTAACATCGTTGTTTAGCATGTAAATTTGTAGGTATAAAATTATAGTATGAACGTACAAGAAAGACAACACTGAAAACTATAAATGCATACCTGCCGAGTCTTCACGTTCCACCACCTGAAACTCAAAAGGCATGTTAAGGCAGTTTATATGAAATGGGGAAGTAAAATTTTGACGACCTACCTAACTCTAGGTCATATCTTGGTGGGTCCTTAGGATTTTAATTAAAGATGATTTTTTTCAAGCAAAACATTATAAGTTTAGTAGATCTCCGAGGTATCCAATAGGTTAAGAGGAAGAAGTAGGTTCATGCTTCCCTCTTATCACCTGGTGAAAAGTCTCGAGCTCATTTAAACGTATTATGTTGCTTAATAATTCATCCTATGAACACCCT
>NW_018164925.1:164175-165705 GCF_001263595.1 Phalaenopsis equestris
ATTTATTAACTTATCCTTTTAATTAAGAAAGTGAGGTTGGTTTCTACCAATTAACCCCTTGTGTTTCAAACATCCAAAAAAACTGATTAAGATCAGAGGTTGCCCATTTCCCTCTTTGAATTAAACCTAAATGTTAATTGAGGCTAAATTTCCAAAATTACACATTTGCCCCTAAGGCCCTAACACTTCATAATTTGCCAAATTCAATTCAAATGACTTTAAAATTTTTATCCTATCTCATTTATGGGTCAATTAAGACATCAGAGGAGAAAATGTGATTTTTCAAAATTTAATTTAATTGATATAGTTATTTTCATGCAAAAATAATATTTTTTAAAGAAAATTTGGTAACTTAACCAAGGTGAGGTCTAATCACTTAAAATTTTTACTGGAGGTAGACCTAGACTAGAGAAGCCTTTAGACCAAATTTCATGATTTTTTGAATTTTATTTGAAGTATTAGAATCATTTTAAGTTCTAGTGTTTTTATTAAAAATAAAATATTTTAAATGGGAAAAATTAAGTTTTGTATTTTTGAAAAATCTTCCTAAGGTCAGAGAACCCATAGGAGAAAATTTGATATTTTTATTTGATTTTTTGGAATTATTTTAATGAAAATCCATTTTAGCCTTAAAGTTTCAAAATTCAATATCTTTACTTAGAAAATCAGGAAAAATATTTCAGTTGTTCTTAAGTGCTTAGAGAACAATTCAAAATATTTTCATGAATTTTATTATTTCTGTGATTTTTATCATTTTTAAATTATTTAAATATTAAAAATCGGTTTGAAAATGGAATTTTTATTTTAATTTTAAATTTATTTTTAAAAAATTCCCCTGACCACAGAGGACTAAAAAAACTAATTTTTATAATTTTTTAAATTATATTTTAAAAGTTTTTGTAAATTTTTGAGTAAAATTTTGATTTTTTAAGAAATCATTTAAGTGCTAAAATGATATTTATCTTTAAAAATCAACTTAGGCCATCAAATGAACTCAAAATGCTTCGAAATTTTTTTGGTGAGCTCTCTGGATCCTAAACAATAGTGGAGATAAAAAATCAAGTCATTTTGTTGTTTGTATTTTTTAAATTTAATTATCTTAATGATTTAGGGTTTGTAAAGATTAGGTGTATTTTGAATGATTTGGCTCATGAGAAATTTTTTTAAAGGTTCTCTGACCATCATAAACCTTTCAAAATTTCCTTGGATTTTTCTAACATGCTAATTTCCATGATTAATTTAAGCAAATAAAGCACATAAACTTGAAAAATATGATTCTCTATCTAAGGACCTCCTCTGACTTAGAAAAATTAGGGAATGTTCCTTTTGATAGAGGCTACAACTTTCCAAAAATCCAAGCTATGATGAAATGCCTATATGTATGGAGAATCAAAAGATTCTTAAAACTAATGGATTTTTAAAAAATCAAACATGCATCAAATGTACATGAAATTTAATCCACATTATTATCCTCTATTTACTGAGCAAGAGGGTATTTTTATTTTTTTTTTGTGATTTTTTTACAATAAG
>NW_018164925.1:165738-252560 GCF_001263595.1 Phalaenopsis equestris
TTAAGGGTCATTTTCTGAATAGTTAAGGGTCATTTTCTGAATTATTTAAATCCTTTTTTATATATTTAAACTCGCGGCGTCACATCAACCTACGAAGGCTCCGAAGCTCCACGCAGGGTGCTCCCATTTGACGTCACCGTCCACCTCAGCGCTGACTCGACCAGTGGTTTATGTTCCGAAGCGCTGCCCGACTTGATCTCGACCGTCCATTCGATACACGCTCGACCGAATGACGCTCTGTCATCGTCCCCGATAGCCTAGCCCGAGAATAGTTCATCTTCTAAGCTTGATATCTCCCTCATTTCTCAACCAAATTAAATGAATTATTTTTTAAAATGCTTGTCTAGACTAAAGGAACATATCCATATGGTTATGATGTCATGAAATCAACTCAAAACAAATGGAGAGTTCAAATAGGCTCGGGAGGAGGAGAAGTTTTATACCTTGGCTCTGAGAAGTGAAGCTTCAAACAAAGGTTCTTGGCACATTTGTTGGGGTCCAAGGAGGCCAAGGATTGAGCCTCTGGTCTTGGTGAAATGCTTAAACCCAAATTCGACCAAGGCCAATTTCAGGTGTTGGTCTAGAGCTACGCTAGAGGCGATTTCAGAGGGTAATTTGATGGGGCTTTGTCTTTTCTTGTTATTGTGAAGGTGTAGGCACAAGTAATTTGAGTTTGGTGGAGTTTTAAGGGATGTTTTTAAGGGATGTCCTGTTTCTCAGGGATGTCTTATTTCTGCCCTAATTTTCAAGCTCAAAATTAGGGTTACATAGGGGGAATCAGGGTAATGGAGTGATTGGAATGAGCTGTGGAGGTCTCAAGGAAGCTCAAGGAGTGATTTGGAGGTCTCTTTCGGAAAGTTCTCTCTCTGAGAAAATTTCAACACACTTTCCATGGCCGTGGAGGTGATTTTTTATAAAAATGGCTAAGGGGTGGCTCTCAAGTCCATTGTTTGGGTGCATTGTGATGCTTAGGTGGAGGGCAGAGGAGCTTTATCATTTGATTTGAGTGAGGTGGCCTCTTGGTTTGTTTTAGGTGAAATTAAAGAGGGGGTGGCCTTCAATTTTGGCTTCTCAGGTGACTAGGCCGGTCGGCCATGGAAGGGGGAGGGGGCTAGGAGCTTAGGAAACCCAGGGGAATATGTCACAACAATTTAATGGGCTGAGGTTTAGTTTTGGCAAAAATATCTTTTTTCTAAGCTTAAGCAAATATGGAATGAAATCCCTTAATTTAGGGGACCTTTGGTCCATGACTCAGTTTAGGTGGTTTTAAGAGGTTTAGGCTGGCTACTAGGGTCCAACACTGGCTATCAATGGCTGTGGAGTCGTTAATTTGGTGACTTTGGGGTAGTTAGGCCATCTTTAGTTCATGGGTTCAATGTGGGTTCAAGTGATCAAAGCTTGGGTTTGGGCTAGGCTATCCATGTCAATTGGCCCAATTGATTGATCAAAATTGTGTAGATGATTGTTATAAAGATTTTTGGTGAAGAATTGAAATGCTTTTTGAGTTCAATTGGGGGCCAATTTGAAAGATTTTTGAAACTTGGTCAATTTGGGCATGTTGGGCTAGACATGGGTCTAGGTTTGGCTAGCCTTGGGCTAAGTCAAAATTAAATGGTTTAAATGATCAAGGGATATGTTCTTAAGATCTTTCATGAAGGAATGGAGTGGAAATTTTGGGGCTAAGGCCATCAATTTGGCGAGATTTTGAGACATGGCCAATTTGGGGCAATGGCCAATTTGTTGAGACATGGCCAATTTGGGGCAAATTTGGGGCTTTTTGGACTTAAGCTGAAAAAAAATGAAATTGAGGCTTCAACAAGGCGAACCGAAGGTCAAGTTTGATGAATGGGAATATTATGAAGGCTTTTCAATACAAATTGTGGCAAGTTGAGTTGGCCATGGGTTCAATTTGGTGGAACCAAATCATGTGCAAAATTGGGGTTTTGATCTAAATCAAAATTGGGCTCAAATGATGGACTAATTGGACTTGAATTTGGTCTAGATTGGTCATACTTGAGTTTAGAATTGAAATTGGGGTAAATTGAGAACAATTTGATAAACATTTGGGGGTAATTTGGGGAAAATATGGGCTTTTAAAGGGCAATTTGGGGGTTTTGATCAAATATGGTCAAATTGGCCAAATTGGGTCATGTGATAGTTGAGCATAATGAAATTGGGAATTTTTGGGAGGTTTTGGAAATTTTTAGGATTTTTTTGGAATTTTTGGAATTTTTGGCTAAGGAGGGGAATTTTGGTAATTTGGCAAATTTTGGTGATTTTGGGTATTTTGGGTGTTTTGAAGGTGTTTGAAATGATTTTTTGATCCAATTTGGGTATTTTGGGTAGATTTGGAAATTTTGGCCAAATTTAGGTTTAAATTTGGGAATTTTTACCAAATTTGGAGTCCCAAGGGTATCTAGAAATTTGGGAAGTTTAGGGGCAAAAGGTTAGGTTGGGTATCTTGGTCGAGTTGGAGTACCAACCACCGTTAATAAGCCATGGACAATTAGAAATTCCATTTTGGGTCCTCTATGTAGCAGTCTTAGCCAAATCCTAGCCTAGGGCTTGTGGGTTTAGGGGACCACCTACATGAGTCTCCCAAAAGTATCAAGGGACCAAAGCCTAGAGGATTTAGGGTTGTGAGTGATTGTGAGTGCAAGTATGTGCCTTAAGCCCTAGAGCAACACCCAGGGTGAACCCTAAGGTCCAGCAGTTCTAAGGGTGATTCTCCCTGGGCTCCCAATAATGGCCACACCTACTAGGTGCTAGAAGTTAGGATCGATATGTGGAACTTCAAGTTGAGTAGAGAAGAGGGTAGAATTTCTAGTGGTGAGAGTTCCTTTTCTAGTTTTCTAAGAATAGTCAATAGGAAAGTCCTATTGCTAGACCTTAGGCTACTAAAGAGGAGCTAGTAGGGTGAAGATGAAATCATAGCTTGGCATTTGTTTTAGGGCTTCAACAAATGGAATGTTGATTTTTAATTTCCTCAATATTTCTAAAAATTTTCTCAATATTTTTAAAAATAAAATCTGTTATCTCTTTTTTTCTACTTCAATCTTTGAGGAAATGGAGGTGGTAGCCCTTTTAAAGTCATATTCATTGGTTCAATATGACATTCTAACTCAAAATGAAAATATTCACCAGATTTTTCATTTTCCACCTCATCTTTTTCAGCTTCAACTTCCACTTCTTTGTGAACACTATATTCTGATTCTTTTCTACTTCTCAGTTGAGTAGCCTTAGTTTGCTCATTGTTCCGGTCCTTAGGATTTACTAAAACATTACTAGCCAATGTTCCTGGAGGTCTATTGCTAGGTGCAGTAGCAATACATCCCAATTGATTTTCTATGTTTTCTATGTTTCTAATTGCAACTCCTTGACTTTGTAATTGACTCCTCATTTGCAATATCAATTATTTCATTGACAACTTCTTCTCTTTACTTTGCGAATTATTAAAATCTGGAAGGTAATATGGTTTATATGTTGGATTTCCTTGATTGTTGGAGTTTCTCAATGGGTTCGCAGTGTTGGTTTGCCCATTGTAGATTTGCAGTATCAGAGTTATTTTTACTCCAACTTAAATTTGGATGATTGTTCTAACCAAGATTATAATAATTGGCATAAGGATTATTAGAATGATTATTTATTGCATTTAAGGTATCTTAAGAAGATTGAGACTATCATTTGTCCCAATGAATTTTTCTCAAGCACAGGTGATGTCTGAGAATAATTCATTCCATATTGATCTATCTTCTTTGATATAGCAGCTATTTGTGTAGCTAATATAGATAATGCATCAGAATCACAAAAACTAGCCGCTCTTTTTGAATTTACCCTTTCAGAGGGCCATTAAAAATTATTCGCAGCCATCTTTTCAACTAAAAGCCATCTTTTCAATTAAAAAATATGCTTCATCGAATGGTTTTGACATTAATGATCCACCAGCTGCAGTGTCAATTATCGATCTAAGAGATCTAACCAATACATTATAAAAAGTTTGAATTATTAAGTAACCAATCTGGTATAGCAAGTGTGGACACTTTCTAAGGAGATCTTTAAATCTTTCACAGGCTTCATAAATTGATTCTCCTTCAAACTGACGAAATGATGTAATATCATTTCTAAGCTTAACAGTTTTTGAAAGGGGAAAATATTTAGATAAAAATTTTTGTGATAAATCTCTCTAAGTTTTGATAGATCCAGGTGTTAATGAGTTTAACCACATCTTAGCTTTATCCCTTAGTGAAAAAGTAAAAAAGTCTAAGTCTGATGACATCATTCGACACTCCATCATATTTAAAAGTAGCACACAATTTTAGAAAACTAGCAAGGTGTAAATTAGGATCTTCAGTTGATCGTCCCCCAAACTGATTGTTTTGTACCATTTGGATAATAATAGGTTTAAGCTCAAATGAATTGGCAGCTATAGTAGGGTTTGTATACTCAAATGAATTTCATCTGTTGTAGGATTAACATAATCTCTTAAAGGTCTCTGATGATGTTCATTTTCATTTCCAACATTACCTAAATTGTAAGCCATTTTGCTAATATGATCTATCTCTTTTTATTGTTTTCAAAATTTTCTAATTGTTCTTTCTAACTAAGAATCGTAAGGAATACTCAAATCTTACACTACACATTAACAAACACAACAAATAATTTAAAATAAGCAAACACACTTAAATAAGAAAATATTTAAACTAAACTACAAATTTTTTTTAGTAAAGTAACTTACTAATACTTTCAGTTACTTCCCCAAAAACCACGCCAAAAACTTGATGCGGGTGGATTTAGTGTGTTAATTTTGTTAATATTTTTCAATATTACAAAATACACATGGAAGATACAATAGCAAATATGCAAATTAATCCCAACAAAAATAATTGCAGTAAAAATAGTTTTATCTCTTAAAAAAAATCTATAAACTGCCAAGTCCCCTTTAAAAAAAATGCAAGTATACGTATCACTCAAGTAATAAAGGGCTCTAATGGAGTCCTAGTTATGGATCCCTTAGGGAAGTTGGAAATGCTTATAAGTAAATTCTTAAGATTATAATGCAAAGTACAATTTTTTATCTCAAGTTTATTTCTTATTTCTTGAAATGTATCCTTTTTTTGACAATACGTACATTTGTTTATTTTCTCCTTTTGTAAATTTTGATAGAATAATTCTTTTGACTCCTTTATGACAGATAAATTATTTCTACTGACTATAGAAATCCATTTCTTATATATTAATTCATGTATTTTTCTGGTAGGATGTTTTGAGTGACTGCATATAAACAATTTCTTAGAGCAATAATATAGCCAAATATTTGATGGATCTATCTTTTTTCATCTCGATCCATATTTGATATAAATCTTCCACAGTAGATCTTTGAAATAATTTTTCTGTATGTTTATATTTATGAGTGTAGGGTTCACTGCTGATTCCAATTTGTATCGGCGAAATAACTCCTTGTTTTATTTCTGGATAAGTTTGATGTAATTTGATAAATAAAGTCCAATGCTTTACAACTTGGTGAAAAATATCCACCGCAATGATTAGAGGCTTTGGTAAATCTTTAAGAAGACCATCATCTTCTAAGTACATCATATAGATTAAAACACATTTGTATAATTCCGAGACTATTTTATAGTTGGTATTTCCATAGATATAGACAACTTGATATTTTCTTGTTGTATGGAAGTATATTTGAGAGTTAACACTTTCTTGATAAAAAGAAAGTCACTGCCATTCTTCTATTATTTCAGTGATCTTTTTAAAGACATTGTTTGTAAAATTTTTGCATATGTAGGAGTTCTTGAGGAAGATGAATCTTCTTTTTCAGGAATAAACTCTACTTCAATAGTTGAGGAGGAAGCTTTGACTTTTTCCATACTTTCTTCTCCTGTAATTCCAAGTTTTGGGAAATCTTTAATTTTTCTTAATTCAGATAGAGAAGGCAATTCTTCATCTGATATTTCTCCAATGATATATTTTTTGATCTTATATAATTCAGTAAATATGATGTTCCCCATAGCAATGTCACATTCTAATTTCCATACATGTAATTACACAATTTCTAGATAATTGTCGATGTCTGGATTAGAATTCTCCCCAATTTCGCTAGTTATTTCATAAGTATCCATATTATGGTCTTCCATATTTATTTCTTGCATAATTATCATGTTAGTATATTGGCAAGATCATTTTTATTTCCTTCAATATATTCTATATGAAAAGTATATGTGAAAAACAAACTTTGCCATCTGATTAATCTTTTCTTTAGCAAAGAGTCTACAATTTTACCGTTAATAAATGAGATTGTGAATTTACTATCTGTCCTTATTTAAAACGTTTCATTTAGGAATATTTTGAATTTTTTAATTGCTTTTTTTATAACTAGTAATTCTTTTCATTAATATGATATTTCAGTTCTGTGGGTGTGTATGCTCCAGAGCCATATCAACATAAGAGCACAATGTTATTTCTTCTAGCTTTTAGGATCACACCCCATGCAATTTCCGAGCTATCAATTTTTATTATTAAATAATCTCCTGGTATACGTAGATGTAATTTTGGCAAATTCTTACATATTTCTTTAATTTAGTTTAAAGATTTTCATCATTGTCAACTCAATGCCATTACATTTTTTTCCTTAACTTTTTTGTAATGGTGCTCTTAATTCAGTGAGATTTTTAACAAATGTTTCAGCATAATTAATACAACCTAGAAAACATTGTAGTTCTTTCTAATTATTAATTTGTTTGAAATTATCTTTTTTTAGGAAATGTTCTTGTAATTTAATAGATCTTTTAGCTATTATAAGTCCTAGGAATTCAATAGTATTAGTTAAGAAGGCTGCCTTTCTTGTACTTAATGTAATCCAATGCACTTGTGCCTTTTTTGCTAGTAAAGTTAGATGTTTTATATCTTCAGTAATAATATGACTAAATATTAAAATATCATCAACATATATAATACAAAAATGTGATAATTCATTAAAAATAGTATCCATTCTTCATTGAAATATTTGTGGGGCATTTTTTAATCCAAATGGCATTACATTCCATTGATAATGTCCTTGGGGCGTACTAAATGAAGTAAATTCTCTACTATTAGGATGCATTTTTATTTGTCATAATCCAAATTTACAGTCTAATTTAGAAAACCATTTGGCAGTTTTGATATGGTTAATTAGTACTTCTTTATTAGGTAGAAAGTATCCATCAAATTTGGTATTATCATTTAATTGTTTGTAATTTATTACCAATCTTGCTTTTCTCCTTAATTGTTCAGCATGATTGCATACAAGAAAAGCAGGACTACTGTATGGGCTGTTACTAGGTTTGATTAGCTTGGTATCTAATAAGTTTTTAATTTGAATTTGAAATTCTTTTTTATCTTCAGTTGTATAGAGAAGAATTAATTGGTTCAATTATTGCTACTGCTTCATCTTGTTTCCAGAATTGTAATGGGTTTTCTGAGAATAATGGTTTAAATAATGACTTGGCAAAAGAATGTAATTTATTAGGTTCAAAATTTTTTGGAGAGATTAAAGTTCTTGTGCTCATATTATTATTAAATAGATTTGGAAAAGTGTTCTTTAGGTTTTTATCTAGAGGATAATCACCACATTGGCTGTGGAAAGTAGGTGTTGTTAAATGAAATTCTGATTTTTGTGTAATTGGGCAATTTAGTGAATATCCATTAAGAGATAGAAGAAATATATAGTTATTTGTTTGTGTAAATGATGCAAATGATTTAAATAAATTATTTCTTAAAGTAATGTCTGGATCGTCGTCAAAAAGACACCATAATTTTTGTATTTTTAAAAGGACGGATTCTATAAGAAAGAATTGATTTGTCCAAAATTTATCTATGGTGCGTATGCCGTTAAATGTTTCTAGTAGTAATTTTTGCAAATAAATTGCAAAGTTTTTTGGAATTACACATTTTTTACATATGGTTATATCACTATCTGTATCACATAAAGCATGTATTAGAATAAGTTCATATGTGGGTATGTATAATTCTACTTTAATATAGCTGTGAAAGTGCATTTCCTAGTAATGTGTAATCATCTATATTTACTATGTTATGAGTAAATGTAATAGTGTGTTGCTGAAGGAAGTCCGTTCATAACAGTATATGGTTTGAGTTTTTGTTATCAATTAGAAATATATGTGAAAATCAATTCTTTGATTATTTATATACTGTTGACCTCACTTTTGGTTGAGGTCTAGTTTTTCCTCTTTAGTAGCCTGGGTCTAGCCATAAGACTTTACTGTTGACTATTCCTAGAAAACTAGAAAAAGAACCCTCACAATTAGAAATTCCAAGCTCCTGTTTACTCAACTTGAAGTTCTACATAGTGGTCCTAACCTCTAGCGCTTAGTAGGTGGGGTCATTATGGGGGAGCCCAAGAAGAGTTCCCATTGGACTGCTTGACCTTAAGGTTGACCTTTGGTGTTGGTTTAGAGCTAAGGAACTCACCTCAGTCACAATCACTCTCAAATGCAAACTCAAAATTTCTTGACTTTGATCCCTTAATCCTTTGGGAAACTCATGTAGATGGTCCCCTAAACCCACTGGCCCTAAGCTAGGGTTTAGCTAAGACCAGTACATAGAGGACCCAAATGGGGGGATTTCATTGGTCCATAGCTCATATAGAGTGGTTGGTACCCCAATTATACCAAAAATATCCAACTTGGCATTTTGCCCCAAATTCCCCCAAATTACCTAAATGCCCTTGAAACCCTAAATTTTGTCAAAATCCTCAGATTTACTCCAAATATCCAAATTTATTCAAAAATCATTTCAAATCTTTTAAAAACATCCAAATTACCCAAAATAACCAAAAAATTGCCAAATTACCAAAATGCCCCTCCTTAGCCAAAAATTTCAGAAATTCCAAAAAATCCCAAAAATTTCCCAAACCTTCCAAATATTCCCAATTTAATTTTTCTCAACTCCCATATGACCCAATTTGACCAATTTGACCATTTTAACCAAAACCCCCAAATTGCTTTTAAAGGTTTAATTTCCCCAAATTCACTAGTCCCCAAATTTACCTCAAATGTCCATCAATTGGGTCCCAATTTCTGCCAATTTCATTCCTAAGCTCAAATTTACCTTTCATATGACCAATATAAACCAAATCCAAGCTCAATTGGCCCATTCTTTGAGCCCAATTTTGATCTAAATCAAACCCTCAATTTTGGCCATATGACTTAATCTCACCAAATTTAACCTCAAATTTAACCTATAGGCCACAATTTATAGCCTACTCAATTTGCCACAATTTATGTTAAAAACTCTTCATAACACTCCTAAAAATCAAAATTGACCCTCAATTGGCCTTTTTAAAGCCTCAATTTCATTTAATTTTGACCCAAATCCAAAAATCAGATCTAAGTATAAAAGTCGTAATTTTGCCCTAAATTGGCCATGTCTCAAAATTCCACCAAATTGATTGCCTTTGCCCCAAAATTTCCACTCCATGCCTTCATAAATAATCTTCATAGCATCTTACATGATCATTTAGAAAATTTAATTGAGCTAAACTCCAAGCCTAGCTCAACCTAAGCCCAAGTCTAGTCCAACATGCCTAAATTGACTAAAATTTCATAATCCTTCAAATTGAGCTTCCAATTGAACTCAAAATTACTTCAATCCTTCACCAAAAATCTTCATTAAAATCATCTACACAAAAATCATATTAAAATCATCTACACAATGTTGATCAATCAATTGGGCTCAAGGTTATGGATAGCCTAGCCCAAACCCAAGATTTAACCAAATTGACCTACATGGACCCCTTCACCAAAAAAAAAAAAAAAAAAGAACATAAAAGAAAAAAAAGAGAAAGCATTGTAGTAATCAATTAGCCAAAACTTCTACAGCCAAATTTTGGACCTTATTGACCAAGCTAAACCTCATGGAGCCACCCAAATGAGCCATGGAACAAAGGTTCCCCAAATCAAGGGATTTACTTCCAAAATTGCTTAAGCCTAAGGGATTTTTGCCAAAACTAAACACCTGCTGAAATAAATTATTGTGACAGATTCCCTTGGCTCACCTGACCTCCTAGCCACCTTCCTTAGCCTTGTTGGCCGGCCTAGTCACCAGAGGATCCAAAACCTTGAGACACCCTAAAAAAATCTAAACCTAATTCAAACCTAGAGGCCACCTCATCCCATCTGAAGTTCAGAGTCTCTCTGCCCTCCACATAGGCAACACTTTGCACCCATACATTGGTCCACAGAGCCACCCTAAGCCATTTTTATAAAACCTCCACCTCCATGGCCATCCACTTCCATGGAAATGGAAGGTGTGCTGAAAATTTCTTAAGGATACCCTCTAAAATCACTCCCTGAGCTTCCTTGAGACCTCCACAGTGCAACCCAACCACTCCATTGCCTTAATTCCCCTTGTAGGAGTTCAATTTTTGAGCTCAAATCCTTGCCGGAGACAGGACACTCTCCACCACACCTCCACAATGCAAAAAATCCAAATTAAACTCACTCACACCATAACCAATCAAATCACCCTCATACAGAGCCTCTAAGATAGCTCAAGACAACACCCAAATCTAACCTTGATTGTATTCAGGTCTAGACCTTTCACCACGACGAGAGGCTCAATCCCTAGCCTCCTTGGTCCTCCATAAATGTGCCGAGCACCTATAATTGAAGCTTCCCTTCTCAGAGCAAAGGTATTGAACTTCCCCTCTTCTTGAGCCTATTTGATTCTCCAGTTAATTAGAGTTGATTTAATGACATGTTTACCGTAACATGTTTACCGTATGTATGGATGTGTTCGTCAAACTTAGAAGAGTCCATAAGTTCAAATCTGAGGTCATTTGGTGGAGAAATGGGGAGATCTTAAGGTTTTAGGGTTAACTGTTACAGGTTCACTCTATTTGGGGACAATGACGTGAAATTGTTGGATCACGCATGTATCAAATGAAGGGCTCTGATTGCACCGGATGGGAGCGCGGTTCATAAAGCGTGGGCCGAGTAAGCAGCTACGTGGAAGACAACATCTAACTAGAGTGCGCCACACATGTTTTCGGAGCCGCCTAAGATTTAGTCAGTTTCGCACGTTTAAATAGATAAATAGGGAATTAAATAATTCAGAAAATGATCCCTAACTTCAAAAATTCATATCTTGGTGTAGAAAAATCATAAAAATAAAATAAAAATACCCACTTGTTTAGTGAGTAGAGGAGAATAATGTGGAAATGGTTTGAAATTTATTTGATGCATATTCTATTTTTTATTAATTAAATATTATTTTGAGTCTTTTAATTCTCCATGCATGTAGAAATTTTACCATGGATTGAAATTTTGGCATGTTGTTGTCTCTATCTTGGAGAACATTCTCTAATTTTTTTAAAGTTAGAGGAGACCTTTAGACAGAGATCCATATTTTTTAAGTTTATGTCTATTATTTGTATAAATTAATCATAATAATTAGCATGTAACTAACAAAATTTCAAAAAATTTTTGGAAGGTTTGTTGTGGCCAGAGAACCCTTTGAAAAATATTTCATGAGTTAACTCATTAAGAATGCAACGAATTTTTTCAAACCCTAAAATTCAAAGAAATTTAATTTTGGGAAACAAAGACATATAAATGACTTGGTTTTTAATCTCTATTGTAATTTGGAGTTTATAGAACTTCTCATAAAAATTTCAAAATATTTGGAGCTCATTTGATAATCAAATTGATTTTCTAAGTTAAATGTCATTTTTAACACTAAAATGATTTTTAACAATTAAAATATAACTCAAAAAATTATAAAAATTAGTTTTTGGAGTTCTCTGTGATCAGATGAATTTTATATAAAATAAATTTGTAATTAAAATAAAAATTCCATTTTTAAGCTTTTCTTTAATATTTAAATAATTAAAAAATGATAAAAATCATAAAAATAATAAAATTTATGAAAATGTTCTAAATTATTTCCTAAGAACTTAGGAATAATTAAAATATTTTTTTTGATTTTCTAAGTGAAGATATTGAATTTTGAAGCTTAAAATGATTTTTAAAGGCTAAAAATGGATTTTCACTAAAATAATTCTAGCAATTCAAAAAAAAATAAAAAAAATGTGAAATTTTTTCCTATGGATTTCTTGACCTTATAGATATTTAATAAAAATATAAAACTTAATTTCCCACATTTAAAATATTTTGTAATTAATAAATACTCTAAAATTTAAAATAATTCTAATAGTTCAAATAAAATCAAAAAATCATGAAATTTGGTCTAAATGTTTCTCTAGTCTAAGTCTACCTCCAGTAAAAATTTCAAGTTATTAGGCATTGCCTTGGTCAGGTTATGGAATTTTCTTTGAAAAATCCTATTCTTTTTGTCCGGTGACTTGCTGGATGTCGAGCTGAGAGTCACCATAGATGGCAATATCTATTATAACCATTGAGATTGACAAATCCAACCTAGTAATTATCACTTCATATTCTGCTTCATTGTTGGTACTTGGCTCTGTCAGGTGGTATGAGAACTTCAGCATACCCTTATCTAGAGTGATAAAGATCAAACCAATTCTTGTTTTGTCAGGTATAACTATGCCTGATCCTTTGTCTTTTCTTGCTGACGAAGCTCCGTCAAAGTACATCTCCCAGCATTGTGCATTGGAGAATTCATTTTGTAATACTTGTTCGTCTGGTAACTCATCATTACGAGGGGACCCAGCTGGAAGTGGGTGTGCAGCAAGGAAGTCTGCTAAAATCTATCCCTTGATAACACGAAGGGGAATAAAAGTTACATCAAATTGTAATAAAATCAAACTGTAACGAAGGAGAAAACATGTAAAGTCTAAGCTTTCGGGTAGCAAAAATCGAAGCTAGACAATGCTTCTTAATAGGTGGATACCTTATTTCCGTTGGTACTAGGCGGCGACTCAAGTAGTAGTGTGAGTTTCTTTACCCTCATCATTGACTTGGGCTAAGAGAACTCCAAGAGAGTCGTCTAAAGCCACAGTATAAAGTATCAAAGGTTTCCCTGTGATAGAGGCTGCCAAAACAGGAGGTGTCATTAAATACTACTTAACGTCCTCAAAGGCCCGCTGACATTTCTCTTCCCAAACAAGTTTGACGTCCTTTTTTAATTAATGCCGAAAGGGCTGACACTTACCTGAGAGATTAGAAATAAAGCGTCTCAGATATGCTAATTTTCCTTCTTGAAATGAATGTATTTGTTTTCAAGGTTTTGGGAGGAGGCATTTCCAAGATAGCTTTAATCTTATCTGGGTCAATCTCGATTTCCCGATGACGTCCCGATGACGAACAACGAATCCATCCTAGAAATTTCCTAAAGGTAACGCCAAAGGCACACATTAAGGGATTCATTTTAAGATTATATTATTGTAATCGTTTGAACATGATACTCAAATCATACAAATAATATATTTTCTATTTATTTTTTATGACCAAATCATCCACATAGCACTCTACTGGGTGGTTGTGAAAGAGGTCGTTTAAAATTTTTGTCATTGCACGTTGATATGTTGCTTCGATATTATTTAATCCAAACAACATTACTGTGTAGCAAAAAGTTCCAATCGGCATTCTGAAAGTTGTAAGTACTGCATCTTCTGGAGCCATCTTGATCTGATTGTATCCTTAAGATCCATCCATAAAGGAGAAATCTCATGTGTCAAAGTGATGTTCACCATTAATTCTGGTATTGGTAATGGAAACTCATCTTTTGGACATGCTTTATTCAAATCCCTAAAATCAACACATACACAGATTTGTCCATTTTCTTCTTAACTGGTACGACAGTGGTTTACCATGTGGGGTATTGCTCTTCTCGCACAAAGTTAGCATCTATTAATTTCTTCACCTCAGTAATGACTTGTTACTATCTCTTGAGGAGCATCCTTCTAAAAGCTTATTTTACTGGGGCCATATCATTATCTACCCCAAGCTTATGTACTGCAACTTCTGCTGACAGTCCTGACATTTCATCGTAACTCCAGGTGAAGCAATCTTTAAATTCTGTCAATAACTTTATCAACTCTATGGATTCTTCCTTGCTGAGTATGGAACTTATAAAGGTTGGTAAGGGCTGCTCCTCAGTCCTAAGGTTGATTTCTTTTAACTCATTAATTGTTGATTTAATTTCTTCTTCAAATTCTGGTGGAGCATCATCTATTAACTGTTCTTGAGAGTCAGCCTCTATATCGAGGCAGTCCTCTTTTAAATCATTAGTGACAACCATGCAAAATTGGAAATCATCAACTAGTCCTACAGTACCAAATCCGAGACCCTGTTTTGAATTAGGAGTTTGACTTTTAACATTCACTTTTAAGTTTGACTTTTAACATTCCATAATTTCTCAAAAAGTTGTAGTTTATCTTTTATCATTTGCTTTGGCACATATCACTGTTGAATCAAATTTTGTACACAAGGAGAAAAGTAACCAAAACGTAATTCCATTAATTCATTAGAATCATCATCCAAATTTACATAATTTTTAGAACTAGAAGAAGGAGAAGCACGATAAAACTTGATCAGTTTCAAACCATCACTACAGACTTCCTTGACCTCTAAAATCTCAACCTTATGGGGGTAGATCGAAGTAAGGGTCATGACATTCACATAGTGGTTGATTTGATCGTACATCGACTCATATTCATCTTTTTCATGTCTTCCAATGAGATTTCGTACCGAGGCTTCTTTTTTTTTATCATTATCATTTCTTCCTTGGAACTTTCTTCATCAAAACTTTCTTCCATGTTGATGTTGATGGTCGGCCTAGTCCGTTCAATAATCGTATTGGTTCTTCCACGCCCACATCCCCAGCCTCGATCTTAGGTATATAGGCTAAAAGAACCTCTACTACCTCATTGTGAAGAGAAGATCTTAGATTGTCGCAGCAGAGTTGAATGACCTCCATTTTTTTATCCTTCCGAATCTTGCACTTCATTTGATACATTTTGCAAGAAAAAAATAACTTCTTTGGAGGTGCGTAGTAGGCAACGTCTTCATGAATGCCTACTTCATGTACTGAAAATAGTTGTAAATCTCCTTTAATACAATGTTCTTGTCCTTCTTTGAAATATTTAATGCATTGATGTAATGATGATGGAACCATATTATGCTCGTGAATCCATGATCATCCAAGTAGAGCATTGAAAGAAGTCTCTACATCGATAATATGGAATTTTGTAGTTGTTACTAGTTTCCCAGCTTTCATTAACAATGTAATCAATCCCAGAGCTCTTTTTCCCTTATGATTAAATCCCCTTAACATCATTTTATTGATTGTAACCTCTTGAGCTTCAATGTCCAAATATGCTAATGTCCGTAGACTCATTAAGTTGAGTGATGCTCCCGGGTCTACCAAGACTCTGGACAATATAAATCTACTGATGTTGATGGAGATGTAGAGCAGTCGGTTATGGTAGGTAGTACCGAGCAAGAAGTCTTCATCCATGAAGGTTATCACAGGGTGTTCTTTTAACGAACAAACTTCATCTGATGATGTGCTGATCAACTGAGCTAAGCAAATCTCTGGGTCGAGCAAAGTTGTAACAAAAAATTTTCTCATCTCCTTCGATATGATTAGAGCATCATAAATGCTTAACTTGGCCAACAACCTCCTAAGATGAGCTAGTACGTTATAATAAACCTTGTATAATCCTATGATTTTCACTTGGTTATGTGTCTCTTCCACAAGTGGAGGTGAAGGTAGCTCTTCTTGAGTTACTATCTATTTTCCTTTATCTACTGGAGCTCACCTCGAGGGTAATACTTTCCTGCTCCTTGCTCCTTAGATTTACTTCTTACTTCTGTAATCTCTTCTTCCTGAGATGCTGTAAGAAAGGTTTGGATATTCTTTCTTCATTGGAGAGATCTAAGTTGATGACAAGTGGTGTACCATGACACTCGAGGACTGGCTCCTCACTCCCGGTGCTATCGTAACTGGTATTATTGATGTCTTCTTCATTCTTGTCGACGGGTTTATCAGACTCAAGTGCAATTTGAGGATCAGTTTGGGAATTGAGATCACAGTTAGATTGAACAAAGTCAGTTACGTTATCATTAGAGACAACCCAAACATAGCCAAAATCATAATCATTATATTCATAATACCCCGGTGGAACAAAAAGATAATCATACATGGTTAGGGGTTCGAGGATTTTCTTCCCCAAATCCGAGATAACCAATCTAACAGAGGAAGCCCATATCCTACCCTCCCGCGCTATCAGTCTTAACAACGTCACTCTTTTCCTTCTCTTCTAGTTGCGATGACTTCCTTAGCAAAATCCCCAACTTGGGCTGAGCAAGTTGTAGACTCTGAACGGCTGCTTGAGCTGAAGCGATCTGAATCTAATCTAGTATTTTCTTGGATGAATTGCTCCAAATTGTGCTCCATCCATCTTTATTTGCATATGGATCTCTTGGAACGATGGGCTCAGCTGAAATCATATTCACAGAACCTTTCTCTGGCTCTTTCAAATATTCCTTCGGGATCCTTATGTTTCCTTCTACATAGTTCCTCTCGAGCCAATCTTTGAAGATAAAATAACCTTATATTATATGCCCCAACATTCTATGGTAGAGACAAAAAATGGGACTATCTTTCTTAACGACCTCTTCAGGCTTCTTTGGTTCTAGAAACTTGAACTCTGGCTTCTTCATCAAGTTCTTGATCATCTTCGATAGAGCCTCATATTTGAAGGAATATTGTCTTTTGCTTCGTTTTGAAAGAGTCGGACTCGTTCTACCTTTCTTCTAGTATGATCCTTCTTGATATGGCTGTTGGCTGGACTATCCATGTTGTTGTACTTGTTGTTGAGCATGCTGTAATGGTTGTTGAGAACTTTGGTGAGATTGCTCTACTTGTACTTTCATTAGTTGCTTTCCTTTATCGATTATTGCCACTGTCCTAGACCTCTTCTCGAATGCTCTGATTGTCCTGGATTTATTTATTTTCTCTTGATAATCCATATGTTTAGCTTACTCTTATAAACTACTAGCTTTACTTAATAGCTTCTCGAAGGACTTGATGGTGAGTCCCTTGAGCATGAAAGCTACTGGCTCATCTATGCTCTTGAGTAGAATCTCAGTCGCATGTTGTTCCTGCAGTTGAGGCTCACATTTCATGCTAAGGTTTCTCCACCTCAAGATGTAATCTACTAGAGCTCCGTTGGGTCTTTGCTTCTCCACTACAAGATCTCCAATAGAAACATGATGTTGTGCTCCAGCAAATCTCTTTATGAACATCTTCTCTAATTCGAAAAACATCTTAACTGATCCATTAGGTAGTTCGGCATACCAATCAAAAGCAATCCCTGACAGGCTACTGATGAACTTTCGGAAGAGTAAGGCTTCATTACCTCATGTGTTGCCATAACTTACCCGAAAATGTGTTAGATGTTGCCTGGGATTTTCAGTCCCGTCGAATATCTTGAAGTTCGGTGACACAAAACCCTTAGGGTAGGGTACATCATCAAACTCCTTTGGGTAAGGTTTATCCCTTGAAATCAATACACCACCCTTAGACTGAGCTAAGGCCTCTCGAACTTGTTGTTCAACCAATTGCTTAATATCGTTCTCAGGCATGATATTTGGTGAGGAATCTTTCTTTTGCTGCTCTTCTCCATTAGCGGAAGCAACCTCTCTTTATTCATCAGTGATATGGATTATTTTAGGCTGGTTAACTTCTGAAGAAGCTACCTGCTATGGCAGGGATTGCCCATTAGCTGTAGTTGCGGCCATCTCATCCATTCATTTTTCCATTTGACTAATCTATTCATCCCATAAGAAAATAACTCTGTGCAAATCATCCGTTGCATTCCTTTCGACGAGAGGTTGGGCATTGCACGTTGATGAGGTAGCTCTAATCTAAATTATATGAATATCTAAGAAATTCTCATCGAGGTAATTACTAAAATTGAACTCCTCATCATCATCATCATTAATTGTTACATCATGTTCTTTGGCTAGCTCAAAAACCTCAGCTCTGAGTTTTTTGAACTTTGCTTCAATTGTCACCTCCTAAATTTTATTAAGATCTGGATGATTTTCCTGAACATCCTTCACTTGTTCATCAAATTTTGTAATAGATATTTCAGAGTTTTGTTCCACTTGGTCATTCTACCCTGCGGGCTCAGCCGACCGTATTGGTATGGTGACTTTGGGTACCCACACCCTCTTTCTTGACGATGATGTCTCGAGATGGGTTATCTTAAAAGAGGCATCGATATGCCAGAGAGAAGTGTGCTTCTTGCGGTGCAAACTAATCACAGTACCAGGTAATTTTCTCATCTTTTTCTTCTTCGGGACACTCTTGTGAGTAATAACTGGTTGAACATTTAGACCTAGATGTGGCTTGACTGGTCGATGTCCTGTAGACTTTAGAGCAGTAGAGGAAACAAAATCCTTAGTGACAATTGTAGTATCAATCTGGCTTCTCAGACGAAATCTGACAGGAATACGTGTTGGTATAACTTCAGCTAACTTGTGGGACTGTCGGGCAATCCTTACATCCCTTAGGATTTCTTTCTTCATTTGCGGGGACACTGCATTTCCCATTTGCTTAAGCAATTTGACCACTGAACATCTATCTTTAGTGGACAGTCTCTGGAAAACTGTACTGACTCGGGTGAAAGGAGCAGGCTTATTCCTCTCCCCACCATGTCTATGAGGTGACGATAAAGTAGTAGCGATCTTCTGGATACGTTTGTACCCATTAATATACATCAAGGGGTGGAACCTACTCCCTTGCAGAAGTGGAGAGGTCTCCTGTAGTCCAAATTCCTCCTCATGAGGAAACTCATCATCCGACACTTTCTCAATGATTTAGGACTTAGCTGCTCTCTGAGCTTTTCAATTGCAGTTCTTTCTTTGTGATTGAGTTGGCGGTGTAGACTTTGAATTCGATCCAATCTCAAACACTGACGGAGGGATTATAAATTCCTTAGCTTCATATTCTACGATCATAATCTCCTTTCCTTTAGTAGAAAAGGGAATGACAGACTTGGCAGGTGCCAGGGGAGTAGTAGTTTTTATCTTCTTGTAAGAAGTGAATTCCTTATGATTGTTTAAGTCAAACTTAGGAGAGGGCTCCTGAATTTCTAGAGTGACGACCTTCACTACAACAAAGGCGGCCTTTCCAGAAGATCGATGCTACTTTATCCTTCTGCAAGGGAGAAGGTTCAAATCGGACAAAGAGGTGTGAAAGGGGAATGACTCAAATTTGGAACATTTTGTTGTAGAGTCCAAAGGAGGAAAAACTAGGGGATGTCATAGATCCGGGGGAGAACCTCAGTGACTTTCCAAGGCATCCTATGGTTTGGCTTCAAATTTGAGGAGAAATTTTTAGGTATTTCATCCTGCCAATTTTATTAAGTAGGGCTTATATTTGTATGAGATGATCACACAAATAGCGTGAAAGATATGAGGATTTAGGTCATGACAGACGATAACCTCGGAATCCTAAGATGAGTTAGGGCTTACATTATATAATAGAGTTGTACAAAGGCCTAAAAGTATGGTGAGGATTTATGTTCCATAAGAAAACAACATCAAAGTCTTATGTCTTTGTTGTTTAATTCTAAAGAAGGATATGCTGTTGTAGTTTCTCTTGCTGTTGAAGATGGTCGTGCTGCCCATGTTGCTAGCTTCAAGCTCCTTGTTGTGATAAGTTTAAGTTTTCTATTGTGTCAAGTTATGATGTTAAATTAGATGTACCTATGATTGTAGTTCTTTAAATGTTATGGGGCATGTTAAAGTTGATTAGAGTGACACCGGTTAGGATCCTACGGTTCCCTCGTTCTAGTATCACTATTTTATATTTAATTTACTTAGCCCAAATGAATTTACTAAAATCAACCTAATGAGTTCCATACTTTCATCTAGACTGTGGGAAGTCTCGTTAGCAACCGTAGGTTACCTCCTCTGAGGGATTCCTGATCATCCAATAGAGACGTCTTAATTTAGTTGCAATTATTGTTTGTGATGTTTGTGATTAAATTTTGAGTTGTCTTATGTTTTGAATGTTGTGGCAGTGAATTTTATCTCGATTGATTTTAGTTTTGGTTTTGGTTGTATGGCTATCCTAGTAGTTTTGGTTTTCATGCAGGGTGACATTGTTGTTTAGCATGCAAGACAAGAAGTACAGAAAGGTAAATGCATTAATTTAAAAGTGTACCTGGTGAGTCTTCTTGTTCCTCCACCTGAAAAGTTAGTACTTGCAAAGAACATATATGTATATATAATTTTGCATGAATTAAAGTATGCTTATAAATAAGGTAGAAAATAAAAATTTAATGTGTGTCTACCAGATCCTATGTCATAACTTAATGGGTTTAAATTTTGAGGATGTTTTCATTAAGCAAATCATAATAAGTCCAGATGTCCTACAAGATTTACCCAGATGTCCTACAAGATTTCCAAA
This sequence comes from Phalaenopsis equestris, assembly GCF_001263595.1. Lineage (NCBI taxonomy): Eukaryota > Viridiplantae > Streptophyta > Magnoliopsida > Asparagales > Orchidaceae > Phalaenopsis > Phalaenopsis equestris. Next base: position 186,154 of record NW_018164925.1, read on the forward strand.
GGATTATGAAGAACTTTCGAGTAATACTCTAGACATTTCATAGTCCTTAGAATTATCTTGAGTTCATTTTGGTCTTATTATGTTTACTATATAGTTCATCCAATTCATAACCTTATGCTTAGTGAATCATGATGTTTTGATTATCTCTTAAATGGGGTAATCATCACTTGGTATCTCATTTATGAGTTATATAAGTAAAGACCTTTTAGGGGCAACTTGACTTAATTAAGGAAGTTAGTTAATTTGATTTTTAAAGAATGGGCTTGTAGTGTTTTTGAAAGGTTTTAAATTAATTATGGTTGATTCTCTAAACCTCTTTAAACAAAATTTTGATTAAGCCTAGTTCACTACTAAGCCCTTAAGATTTAATGGATAGGTTTACGATTAAAAAAAGAGGATTTTTAATATTTTTATCCTCAATCCTTATCATGAATTATAAATTATCTCAAAAACCATTAGTTGAGGGTTAAAATCAGTGATTTATAATCTTAAAATTAAACTCTTCACCTTAATATCTTCCTATTTAATTATTCTTCCAAATTTCATTAATTTAAAAATTATAAATTTATCCTTTATGAGATTCAAAGTGAAGTTGGTCTACCACTTATCCCTTTTATGTTTCAATCATCAAGACATGATATTTTAAGATCACTTGTTGCCCATTTTGCCGTTTTGATTAGCCTAAATATTAATTAAGCTCTAAATTCCAAAATTATACTTTTTCCCCTAAGGCCTTAACACCCTATAATTCATTAAATTAGACTCAAATGACTTGAAGATTTTATGTTACCTCACTCATGGGTTAATTAAAACATCAGTGGAGAAAATATGATTTTTCCAAGTTTATTTAATTTTTATAATTATTTTTAATGGAAAATAGGGATTTTCAATGAAAATTTAATAAACCAACCAAAATAAAACATACGTTCTTAAGAAAATTATTGGAGGTTAGAGGACCACTTGGACCAGTTTTGATTATTTTTAATGGTTTAATTTAATTATTAAAACTATTTGTTCATTTTGAGTATTATTTAAATATAAAATAATATTTAGATGAAAAATTAAGTTTTATATTTTTATTAAATCCCTCTGAGTCGAAAAAGCCCAAAAAAACAAATTTCATATTTTTTCAATTATATTTTAATTATTAGAATTATTTTTAGTGAAAAATTAAGGAAAATCCATTTTTAAGCCTTCTAAAATGAATATCTTGACTTAAGAATTGGGAAAATTATTTTAATTTGTTCTAAATGATCGGAAAGAAAAATGTGACATTTTAGTTTGTTTTTACAAGTTTGTTATTTTTATGATTTTTAATTTATTTTTTAATTATTTAAAGGCTTAAAATTAGCTAAAAAATGAAGTGCTTATTTTTATTTAAATTTTATTTTTATTAGGTTCCTCTAGTTATAAGGAGCTCGAAAAACCAACTTTGGTAATTTTTTGAATTATATTTTAATTATTATAATTATTTTAATGCCAAAATGACATTTCACTTGATTAATACATTTAAGTAACAAATTAACTCCAATTGACTTGAAATTTTTATAGGGAGCTCCCATACATTAGTTTATAGTGTGAAATAGTTTTTATGCCAATTACATTCATATATACTCCAAATTAATTTTATTTCATTTTTTTAGGGTTGGTGGTAATTAGGGTAATTTTTAATGGGTTAAATCAAGTTTATATTTTTCCCAGGGTCCTCTAACCATAGTGAACCTACCAAAATAAGTATTGTATTTTTCTAATGATTATTTTAATTATTATAGCTTTAAAACCAAAATAGAGACCATTAACTTGAAAATTAGATATCTATGCTTAGGGATCTCCTATGACCTTGGAAAAATCATGAAAAGAATCCTAATAACATGTAGAATCAAAGCCCTAAATATCAAGTCATGGTGAAATGTCTATGAAAATGGAGAATCAAAATAAGAAAAATGCTATTTAATTAATTAAAAATAATACATGCATCAAATAAACTTGAAATGTTTCCACATTGTTTTCCTCTCTTCGCTGAACAACAAGTTATTTTTATTTTATTTTTATGATTTTTCTACACAAAATTATGCAATTTTGAAGTTTTGGGAATTAAATAAATAGAAAAAAGCTCCTAATTTCCTACTTATCCGCGTCATCATCGTACGCGTCGAGGAGACGAGTGTCGCTGCGGGAATGGGCACCGCCAGCTAAGTCACCCCGCTCTTTTTGAACTGCGACTCTATTCGGTGCAATCAATATCGTCCAAGCTATACATGAAAGATCGGATGACGCGTGTTCAGCATCCTCAATGAAGCCAACCTAAGAACCTTCCATTTTCAAATGCTAATATCTCACTCGATTCTTAACCAAAGAAAGTGTAGTTTTTTTTAAATTGCTCGTCTTAACTAGGAGAACACATCTATATGGTTGAGCGACACTTAAATCATTTCTATGCACATGAAGAATCAAATGAAGCTCATTTTAGGGTTAACTTTCAATACCTTGATCCAAGAGGGGAAGCCTCGATTGGATGCTTATGGAGGCTTCATGGGGGTCCCAAGAGCCTAGGGATGGAGCCTCAAGTCACGGTGAATCACCTAGATATGATTTTGACTAAGGACAAATTAGGGGGTTGATCAAAGTCCACCTTAGCGTGATCTGGTGATGGGGATTTTGTGGGGGATCTTTTTCTCTTGTTGTGGGGATGGTGTGGGTGCAAAATTTGAATTTGGTGAAGGTTTGAGGAGTGTCCTGTTTCGGCCTAGGAATTGGGCTAAAAAATTGAGCTCAGGGAGTGGATTTGATTGGCTAAGGATTGTTGGGTTAAGCTCAAGGGGTCTCAAAAAAGCTTTGGAAGAAATTTGACAGAGTCTCCCCAAGGAATTTCAAGCTCTCCGACGGGGGGTTTAAAGAGAGGGACTTGGAGAGGCCACCAGAGGCAATTGATAGGTGTCCTAAGTTGCTTATGTGGATGCCAAAAAGGTGCAAAAATCCAATTGGGATGAGACAGCTGGGATGAGACAGCTTAATCCAATTGGGATGAGACAGCTTGGATGAGTTTAATTTTGAGTTTTGGCTTTGGTTGTGCTTCTGAAATTGGGTTTTCCGGCCACCAAGTTTGTTGGCCGGCCAGCGAGGGCTCACCATCCAGTCCAGAGAGGTCAAGGCTTGGTCTTGGTGAAGTTAATTAGGTTTGTCCATGTGTAAGGGTATGGGATTGAAATAGTATGGGAAAAGGACCATTTTGGGTTAATTTGGGTCAAATCATGGTTTGGAGCTGAGTTCACCCCTTAAGGCTGGTTTGGGTGCTGAGGAGAATCAGGTGGCTCAGCTTAATCGTCATGGTGAGGTCTCCATCCAAAGAGATTTGGCTAAACATGGGTTAGAGTGATTCATGGGAGGGGTTAAAAGGTTCTTAAGGATATTTAAAAGTGTTTTAGCTTCATTACAATAAGCTTGATGATGTGGCATGGCTCTCATGGCTTGTCTATGGCTTGAAAGTGGCTCCATGGCTTGTCCTTGGCTTGGTCAACTTTCATGAGGACGGATTTTTGGAATTTTGAAATATTTTGGTCGAGTTTGGCATGAGGCTTGATTTGGAAAATTTTTATCATGAATTTAAAACTTTAATAATTATTTTAATTGAATGAATGATGAGGAGAAATGAAATTATCATGTGGGATTTGGACTTGGGCTTTTGGAATTAAGTGTAGCGGGCTTGGGCTTTTGAAATTGAAATTGAATTTGGGCTAAAATTTGGGCTAATTGAATGTTGATTTTGGTGTAGGAGTATGTCATAAGGAATATTTCATGAAGTGTTTGGAATGTCATAAGGAATTTGGCAAAGTTTCAAGTGATTTTGAATTGAATTAGTGGGCCAATTTGGTGGATTTGGGCATAAGGTAAAAGTTGGGCTTCTTTTTTGATTTAAATGAAATTGAGGTTGCAATTGGATCAAATTGGGCTAGGATTTTGTTTTGATCAGGATTGGGTATATTGAGTTTTGATTTGGAGTTGAAATTGGGCAAAATTGGGGTCAATTGGGCCAAGATTGTTGTTAATTTGGGGACAATTTGGCTTTTAAGGAAAAATTGGGGCTTTTGGTTAAAGTGGATAAAATTGATCAAATATGGTCAAATTGATGATCAAAAATTTAAATTGAAATATTTGGGATTATTTTGGAAATTTTGGGAATTTTTAGGTCATGGGGGGCATTTTGGTAATTTTGGCAATTTTTTAGGGTATTTTGGATATTTGGTAATTTTGGTGAATTTTGGTCAATTTAGGTAATGTTGAGGGGTTTGAGATGATTTTTGTATAAGTTTTGGTATTTTGCATAATTTTGGGATTTTTGGCAAAAATTAGGATTGTAGGGGTATTTTGGTAATTTGGTGATTTTGGGCCAAAATGGGCCAACAAGCCATGAAGCCATACCAAACCAATAGGAGCAATGTGAGGACTCATTTTGGATGCTCAATATGCTAGTTATAACCCTCTTAGCCAAAGATTAGGGGTATAGGGTCATCCATATGAGCCTCATAAAGGGAGTCAGGAGACGAAATAAAGGGGTCCTAGGGTTCAGAGTGTGTGAGAGAGTGTAGTGTGTGAAAGTTAGCCCCACCAAAACCAGATCACCTAGGGTTAGTCCTAAGGTCTAACCATCCTATGGGGGACTCCCCTTGAGCTCCTCTATATTGACCCAAGATACCAAGTGCTAGAGGTTAAGACCAATATGTGGAATTTCAAGTTGAGCAAAGAAGGGTTCAGAATTTCTATTGGTGATGGTTCATTTTATAGTCCTACTGGAATAGTCAATCAAGAAAGTTCTATGGATAGAACCTAGGCTACTAAAAGAGGAAAAACTAAACCTCAACCAAAAAATGAGGTCAACAAGTTGCAAGTTCACAAGTTTTGGAGAAGAAAATAAAGAAGGTAGAAAAGAACTTCGGAATATCATAAATGCGATAGGAAATTTTACTTACCTTTTTGATCACTTAGATTAGAGGATGAAGGAACACCTTCATCATACGGGATGGATTGAAGAAGGTTTGGTGTGGATGTTCAAGAAGAATTAATGGATGAAACTTCTTCTGATCAATTCCTACACCAATCATTCTACAATTTGTACGTGCATTACCAGTCTATGAGAGATATTAGAGGAGGAGACTGTACTAAAGATGAAGAGGAGTAATTGAAGAAGTTAGACTTTCTACTCTTTAAAATTAATTATGTTTTTAATGTAATTGTGTTGGATTTGTTTTGCTTTGAAACACCAATCACTTTAATTGTATGTAAAGTTTAGTTTTCAATGTTTTAGTGTTGTGGCTTGATTTGGATGTTGAATTATTGTATGATTTGCTTTATGTATGTTTTAGTGGGATTAAAAATCCATGTTTGTAAAAAATTGGAATTTCATATATAAAAGTTGGTTTTGTGTTGTTTATAAAAAAACTTGTTTGTGGACTATTTAAGGATAAATATTATTGTTTAAAAAGACTAATTAGATGTTGGAGTGAATTGGAAATAACTGATGTGCGAAAATAATGGAAATTGAATATTTTTGGCACTGGCGCCGATGGCGCCCGAGACCCAAAAGTCCTCAAGTACTTTAAAATTTCTTGAATTGCATCATGAAAACACCATTTTTACCCCTTTAGTCACTTTTAACCTTCGGTTTACACCCCTGGGGCTTGAAAACACTTGGATTTAAAGGGATTAGAAGACAAAAGAAGTTTGGAAACAGTTGGATTTAAAGGGATTATAAGACAAAAGAAGTTTGGATTTCATCTTCTCTCGGTAAGAGCTACACTTTGAGCAAAAATTTTTTATTTCTACCAAGGATTTGTCCTACATTGCCGAGATTCAAAAGTTTAAAAATTTTTAAGGAGATTTTGAGAATGATTTATGTTTAAAACATTCTACACTGTGATTTTCAAAATTTTTATAATTTATTTGGATTTTATCATATTTTTTTCTTTCAAAGATTGCAATGGCACCAAGGATGAGTAAAGAAAAGAGCAAATTGGAGTATGATGACCAAAAATTCATCAACTTCAAAGCTAGCATTCATTTCAATAGTCTACTGAATACAAAGAAAATAATTTTGGATCAAGGAAAGCGTTCAAAAATCTGGGTGGTGAAGTCGAGAGATTGATTGTTGCTTGGAAGAGGGATAATTTCTATTACTTTACTGCTGAGGTTGTTATTGGCATAGTCATGGAGTGTTATGCCAATTTTAAATAGACTTATGATGACCACGTCTATGTTAGTGGTAAAATCGTTGAGTTCGTCCCGAGGAGGATTAATGAATTTTATCAGTTGCGATGAGTATTTCACTTTGAGTACAGCACATTCTCATCTACCAACGAGGCTCTAGATGAAGTTATTTCATTTCTTACAGATGGAAGAGGAGCTTAGAAGGTGAAGAATAATGTTAAGGTAAACTTTGATGCTTCTATGTTAAATGTAGTATCCAAGGTCTGACATTACTTTATATCTGCCAGAATGATACCTACGAACCACCATAGTGAAGTTACTAAGGATAGAGCCATCCTGAACTTCTGTATCCAACAACTGGGCAGTCTAGATGTTGGCTCTATACTCTATAAGAACATTCGTTCTATTACTCTGGGTGAGATGACTGGTGGATTAGGACACCCTGCTCTTATTTTCACATTATGTGAGCAATCAGGAATTGATTTTGGAATTGAAGAGGAAAAGATTGAGCCTCTTAAACCTGTTAGGCCAGGAAATATTAAAACCTATAAATCTCTTGTTGGATGGAGAACAAGAAGTAGGAGTAGGGATATTCCTTCCACTTCTAGTACCTCTACTCTCCAGGTGCTTATGGATCAGATGATGTTCCAGCAAGGAGATATCTTAAGGATGGAAATCAAGATTGAAAATTTTGAGGCAAAGAATGCACATAATAATGATTTAAGAAAACAAAAGTTTGAATATGATGCTGCATATGATGATGCTATGGTTAGATACATGTGGGGTGACCACTCAGTGCAGTTTCCTAGTCACCCTATCTTTACCCCTTATCAACAACAGAACTTTGATGTAGAAGAAGAAGAAGAAGAAGAAGAAGAAAAGGATGAGTGAAGATGCTGCTTAGTCATAGTTTTGATCTTTTATTTAGTTTATAGTTTGTTGCACTCTGTTGTTGTTATTGTTTAGTTTGTACAGTGTGTTACATTGATTTGTATTGAATGTTGTGTTGTCAACTATAGTCTCTAGAGCTATTTTTGAATTGAAATTCATTTTAGTACTATTGTTTGTTTTTAGTACTTTGTTGTATTTATTTTTAGTTAAATCTTTCTTAGTAATTTTTTTTATATTTATATTATGTATTATTTAATGTTTTAAGTCTTGTAGCTTTTCATACTGGCACCTGCAATATTTCAGAGTTAAGTTTCAAAAATAAAACCTTCAATAGGTAAGTATTTTATCTATGTATTAATTGTTTTCTTTAACCCTGCATTTTCAGTTTTTCATGCTTAATCTTTTAAAAAATTTAAGTTTAGGGGGCGGGGTGGAAGGAAAATTTCTTTTCAAAGAAAGAAACTTAATTTTACTTATCCTCAATTAGCTATATTTAATTTTTTTTAACATGACCTTTGGTAGTAGTGCCTAACTTTAGATAACTATATTTGTATTTCTAAATTTATAGTGAGCTTAAGTAAAAATTTTCAATGATAAAGGGTAATTCTAGAGATTAAGATATTTGGTATAGGTATTTGGTATTAAAGAATAAGACTATGATATTTCAATTTTAAGTAAAGGAATTTGTATTTTTGAGGTATTAAGAATCTTAAAGATTCACAAAAAAAATATTGAAACTTTATAAAAAAATCTTCAAAGCTAATATGAATTTATGAAGTGAAATAATGTGAAAAGCTTTTAACTTTAAGAAGAGGATAGTGAAATTAAAAATTATTAAAGGCTATCCAAATACAGTAATCCTCGCTATCCAAATACAGTAATCCTATCCAAATACAGTAATCCTCACATAAAAAAAAGAGAAAAGGTGCAGAAAAATATGTGAGTGTAAGCTTGAGGAGATGCCTAATAAAAAATTGGTTTCACTTGAATCAACTTAAGGAAGAAGGCTTGACTACTTTCTCTAATTTCTCTAAACTTGTATTTTCTCTAAACTTGTATTTAGGTATTAGCATATTTACTAGCACATTTTTCATGAAGTTCTTTTCATATGGATCCTCTAAATGACTTTAATATGACAATTTGCAAGTTTTCTTGAAAAGAATAGAAAATTAGAAATCTTAGACTTGACTACTATATATTCTTATACCTTTAGTATTAATTTGAGTTTTTGAGTTATTGTATTAATTTGAGTTATTTTAAATTTTTCTTAAGTTATGTTATGATATTTAGAAGACCAAAATATGGAAATCTAACAACTAAACTATTTACCATAACTCATATTTTTATGTAGTAAAGGAGTTACTTAAGGACAAGAAACATTTAAGTTTGGGGGATTCTGATGCACCAAAAATATATGCATTTTTAGACCTATATTTTATACTCATTTTTGGTGATATTGCGCTATAAAGGAAGGTATTTTTCATGTTTTATTTCAGATTTTTCATGTTTTATTTCAGGTTAGGTTGATGATTTTTAGCACTTGGAGTCTCTTGAAATTGTTCTGCACTTACTTGCATCCTCGTTGTGTTGCCTACAAAGCTAGCTCTGAGCTCCATAACGCAGTAACTTAGAGTCTAGGGTTTTATGTGTAAACATGCAATATTGTTGGGACAATGGCCAGCCAGAGTGTACCTTCTAAACAACAAGTCTACTATTCTCTACCCAAATTTTCTTTTGCCAATACATGAAATTGAATGTGCGGTAAAAAGTAATGTAATAAAGTGTAAACACACTTACCTGGGATTCTTGCTACTGCTGCAAGGTTAGTATTTATCGACACTATTTTGGTTGAGCAATTGCCCATTAGAAGCTGTCGATCGCCGAAATTGGAATCTCGTCTCTTGCTTTGGAAAGTCATTTAATATATATATATAAGATAAACACGAGACGTGAGGGTGAGCTCAATCAAATAAACTAAGAAATATATGACATTCATTTGGTTTGCAAAACTATTTAATTAGTTGAGAAGTTCTCCTATTTAATACGAATAATTAAATAGAGTTTATATTAAGTTGGGTTCGGAAATGCTTCCTATAAGGGCCTTCCTATCTTCCTATAAGGGCAAGCCTCTATAGTTAATTACATCTTAGATAACCGAGGTCACCTAAGAGAACACTCGATAAAAATCAGGGTATCTTCAAAGAGTTCAAAAGGATAGGACTTTTCAACGAAATCGGATAAAGAGGTGTGAAGGGGGATTGGCTTAAATTTGGAACATTTATTGTAGAATCCAAAGGAGAAAGAACTAGGGGGAAGTTATAGATCCTGAGAAGAACCTCGTTGACTTCTCAATCTATCCTATGGTTTGGCTTCAATTTAGAGGAGAAATTATTTAGATGTTTCATCCTACAAATTTTATTAATTAGAACTTATATTCATGTGAAATGATCACACAAATAGCCTAGGAGATATGAGGATTTAGGTCGTGACGGACGACAACCTTGGAATCCTAAGACAAGTTAGGGTTTATATAGTATAGTAGAGCTATACAAAGGTCTAAAGATAAATTAAGGATATATGTTGCATAAGCCAACAACCTCGAAATCTTATGGATATTTGTTTAATTCTAAGGAAAGATATGCTATTGTAAATCCTCTTGCTGATGAAGATTTTTGTGCTGCCCACAATGCTAGCTCCAAGCTCCTTGCCGTGATGAGTTTAAGTTTCTAATGTGTTAAGTCATAAAGTCAAATCAAATGTCCCTATGGTTATGGAGATTTAAATATTATGATGCATATTAAAGTTTATTAGAGTGACACTAGTTAAGATCTTACGGTTCCCTCATTTCGACACCACTATTTTCTATCAGATTCACTTAGTCCAAATGAATTTACTAAACTCAACTCAATGAGTTCCATACTTTCATTTAGACAGTGGGAAATCTTGTTAGCAGCCGTAGGTTACCTCCTCTAAGGAATTCTCGATGATCCGATAGAGACGTCTTAATTTAGTTGCAATTGTTATTTTGTGATGTTTGTGATTAAATTTTGAGTTTTCTTATATTTTGAATATTGTGGCGGTGAATTTTATCTTGATCAATTTTAATTTGGTTTTGGTTTGGTTTTGCAGCTATCCTAACAGTTTTGGTTTTCATGCAGGGTGACATCGTTGTTTAACATGCAAGTTCTTTAGCATGCAAGTTCGTAAGCATAAAAGTACAGTATAGAAAGTATGAGAAAAGAAAGCACAGTAAATTATAAAGGTGTACCTGGCGAGTCTTCTCATTCCTTCACCTGAAAAGTCAGTGCTTGCAAAACACATATATGTATGTATAATTTTGCGGGAATTAAAACATGCTTATAAAGGAAAGTAGAAAATACAAGTTTGAGTTGTGTCTACTAAATCCTATATAATATCTTGGTGGTTCCAAATTCTGAGGATGACTCCATTAAGAAAATCATAATAAGTCCAGATGTCCTTCAAGATTTCTAAAGGATTATGAAAAAGTCTAGGGTAATACCTTAAACATTTCATAGTCCCTAGAATTACCTTGAGTTCATTTTGGTCTTATTATGTTTTCTATATAGTTCATCCAATTAATACACTTATGCTCAGTGAATCATGATGTTTTGATTATCCCTTAGGTGGGGTAACCATCACTTGATATCTCACTTAAGGATTATATAGGTAAAGACGTTTTGGGGGCAACTTGACTTAATTAAGGAATTTAATTAATTTGATTTTGAAAATGAGCTTGTAGTGTTCTGAAAGATTTTGAATTAATTATAAGTTATTTTCTAAAACCTCATTAGACAAAATTTTGATTAAGCGTAGTTCACTACTAAGCCCTTAAGGTTTAATGGGTATATATATATATATATATATATATATATATTTTAATTCTTATCATAAATTATAAATCATCTCAAAACCATTAGTTGGGGGTTAAAATCAATGAGTTATGATCTTCTAAAATCAAACCCCTCACCTTAATATCTTCCTATTTAATTATTCTTTCAATTTTCATTAATTTGAAAAATTATAAATTTATCCTTTATCAAATTCAAAGTGAGGTTGATTTCTACCACTTATCCCTTTTATGTTTCAATCATACAAGGCATGTTGTTTTGAGATCATTTATTACCCATTTACCCTCTTGGTTAGGCCTAAATATTAATTAAGCTCAAAATTCCAAAATTACACTTTTGCCCCTAAAGTCTTAGTACCTTTGCCTTAACACCCTATAATTCATTAAATTAGACTCAAATGAATTAAAAATTTTATGTTACCTCACTCATGGGTTAATTAAAACATCAAAGGAAAAATGTGATTTTTCTAAGTTTATTTAATTTTTATAATTATTTTTAATTTCAAAATAGGGATTTTCAATGAAAATTTAATAACTCCATCGAAGTAAGACTTCTGTCCTTAAGTAAATTGTTAGAAGTTCATCTTGGTTCGAGGACCATTTGGACAAATTTTCATGATTTTTAGAGGTTTAATTTAATTATTAAAATTATTCGTTTGTTTTGAGCATTAATTAAATATTAAATAATCATTAATTAAATATTAAATAATATTAAATATTAAATAATATTTAGAAGGAAAATTAAGTTTTATATTTTTAGTAAATCCCTCTGAGTCCAAGAAACCTAAAGAAACAAATTTCATATTTTTTGACTTATATTGTAGTTATTAGAATTATTTTTAGTGAAAAATTAGGGAAAATCCATTTTTAAACCTTTTAAAACTAAAATCTTGACCTAGAAGTTTGGGAAAATTATTTTAATTAGTTTCAGGTGATTAGGAAGGCAAATGTGGCATTTTAGTTTGTTTTTATAATGTAGTGATTTTTGTGATTTTTAATTAATTTTAATTGTTTAAAGGTTTAAAATTAGCTCAAAAATGAAGTGTTTGTTTTTATTTAAATTTTATTTTTCTTACGTTCCTCTAGTTGTAAGGAGCTCCAAAAACCAACTTTGGAAATTTTTTCGATTGTATTTTAATTATTATAATTATTTTAATGTAAAAAATGTCATTTTACTTGATTAATCCATTTAAGTGACCAAATTAACTCCAATTAACTTGAAATTTTTTATGGGGAGCTCCCCTAACATTAAATTATAGTGTGGAATAGTAGTTATGTAATTTAAATTTATAATTACTCTAAATTAATTTTTATTTCATTTTTCGGGTTGGTGACAATTAAAACTATTTTTAATGAGTTAAATCAATTTATATTTTTTCTAGGGTCCTCTGACTACAGTGAACCTACCATAATAAGTTTTGTATTTTTTTATAAGTATTTTAATTATTAAAATTTTTAAACCAAAACAGGGACCATTAACTTGAAAAATAGATATCTATGCCTAGATGTCACCCCTATCCTTGGAAAAATCATGAAAAGAATCCTAATAACATGTGGAATCAAAACCCCAAAGCTCAAGTCATGGTGAAATGCCTATGCAAATGGAGTGTTAAAACAAAGAAAAAACTATTTAATTAATTAAAAACATCATATGCATCAAATAAACTTGAAATGTTTCCACATTATTCTCCTCTCTTTAGTGAACAACAATGTATTTTTATTTTCTTAATGATTTTTCTACACAAAGTTATTGATTTTTCAAGTTTTGGGAATTAAATAAATAGAAAAAAGCTCCTAATTTCCTACTTATCCGCATCATCCTCATACGCGTCGAATGAAAATGTGTTGTCGTGCGACTGGGTGTCGCCAGCTGATTCATCCCGCTCTTTTCGAACCGCAGCGCTGTCCAACCGCATCAGGACCCTCCATTTAATACACGCTTGATCGGACACTCCTCTGTCATCGTCATCGATTCTCTAGCCCGAGAACCGTCCATTTTTAAACCTTAAAACCTTGCTAGATTCTCAACCAAATCAAGTGCGGCTTTTTTTTATTGACTCGTCTTGACTAGTAGAACATATATATATGGTTAATCAACCCTTAAATCAACTCTATGTGAATGGAGAGTAAAATTAAGCTCGATTTAGGTTTAACTTTCAATACCTTGGTCCAAGAGGGGAAGCCTCGATTGGATGGTTGTGGAAGCTTCGTGAGGGTCCGAAGAGCCTAGGGATGGAGCCTTAAGCCATGATGAATTGCCTAGATATGAATTCGACTAAGGATGAATTAGCGGGTTGACCAAAGCCCACCTTATGGTTCTCTAGTGATTGGGATTTTATGGGGGATCTTCTTCTCTTGCTGTGGGGATGGTGTGGGTGCAATTAATTTGGATTTAGTGGAGGTTTGGTGAGTGTCTTATTTTGGCCTACGACTTTAGCTCCAAAATTGAGCTCGAGCAGTGGATTTGAGTGGCTAAAGGTGGTTGGGTTGAACTCAAGATGTCTTAAGGAAGCTCTGAAAGCAATTTGTGCAATTTGACAAAGTCTCCCAAAGGAAATTCAAACTCTCTCCTTTTGGCTATGGAGGGGGTTTTAAATAGATGGGCTTAGAGGGGCCACTAACGACAATTGATGGGTGTTTTAGGTTGCTTATGTGGATGCCGAGAAGGTACAAAAATCTAATTGAGATGAGACAACTTGGATGAATTTAATTTTGAGTTTTTTCCTAGGTGGTGTTTTTGAATTTGGGTTTTCCGGCCACCAAGGTGGTTGGCCAGCCAGGGAGGGGTCACCATCTGACTGAGGGAGGTCAAGGCTTGGTTTTCGTGAAGTCAATTGGGGTTGGCCATGTGTAATGGTGTGTGATTGAAATATTATGGGAAAAGGGTCATTTTGGGTAAAATTGGGTCAAGACAAGGTTTGGGTTGGGTTCAACAACCAAAGTTGGTGTTGGGCTGAAGAGGATCAGATAGGTCAGCTAAAGTGATGTGGAGAAGTCTCCATCTAAAGAGATTTGTTTAATCATGGGTTTAAGTGATTCATGGTAGGGGCTAAAAGAATCTTAAGGATTTTTGAAAGTGTTTTAACCTCTTTCCAATAATAGCTTGGTGATGTGTCATGACTCTCATGGCTTGCCTATAGCTTGAGAGTGGCTTCATGGCTTGCATGTGGCTTGGCTAATTTCATGAGAAGGGATTTTTGAATTTATGAAATATTTTGGTGGAGTTTGGCATGAGACTTCATTTTAAAAACTTTGATTATGAATTTAAAACTTTAGAAATGATTTTAATTGAATGAATGATGAGGAGAAATGAAGTTATCATGTGGGCTTTGGAATTGGGCTTTTAGAATTAAGTGCAGTGGGCTTGGGCCTTTGAAATTGAAATTAAATTTGGGCTAAAATTTGGGCTAATTGAATGTTGAGTTTTGTGTCGGAATATTTCACGAGGGATTTTGCAAAATTTCAAGTGATTTTGAGTTGAATTGGTGGGCCAATTTGGTAGATTTAGGCATATGGTCAAAATTGGGCCTTTTTGATTTGAATGAAATTGGGCTTGCAATTGAGTCAAATTGGGCTTGAATTTTGTTTAAAATAGAATTGGGGATGCTGAATTTTTGTTTGGAATTTATATTGGGCAAGATTGGAGCTAGTTGGGCCAAAATTGGGGTTAATTTGGGGACATTTGGGTCTTTTAAGGGCAAATTGAGGTTTTTGGTCAAATTGGGTAAAATTTGTCAAATTGGGTCAATGTGATGGTTGAAAATTGAAATTGGGAATATTTGGGATGATTTTCAAATTTTTGGGAATTTTTGAAATTTTTGGAATTTTTAGGTCATGAGGGACATTTCGGTAATTTTGGCAATTTTTTGGGGTATTTTAGAAATTTAGTAAAGTCTGGTAAATTTAAGTAGTGATGAGGGATTTGAGATGATTTTTTGAAAAATTTGGCTATTTTGGGATTTTTGGCAAAAATTAGGGTTGTAGGGGTATTTTGCTAATTTTGTGGTTTTGGGCCAAAATAGGCCAGTAAGCCATGAAACCATATTAAAACAATAGAAGCCATGTGAGGACTTAGTGATGCTCAATATGCTGGTTTTAACCCTCTTAGCCAAAGACTAGGGGTATAGGGTCATCCATATGAGCTTTCCAAAAGGAGCCGGGAAACTAAACTAAGGGATCCTAGGGTTTAGGGTATGTGAGAGAGTGTAGTGTGTGCAAGTTAGCCGCACCAAAACTAGAACACCCAGGGTTAGTCCTAAGGTCTGACCATCCTGTGGGGGACTCCCCTTGAGCTCCTCTATATTGACCCCACCTAGTAAAAGCTAGAGGTTATGACCAACATGTGGAACTTCAAATTGAGTAAAGAAGAGTTTGAGAATTTCTAATGGTGAGGGTTCCCTTTCTAGTTTTCCAAGAATAGTCAATAGGAAATTCCTATAGCTAGACCCTAGGCTACTAATGAGGAAAAATTAGACCTCAAATAAAAATGAGGTCAACAGTATTATAAACATGGAATTGTAAAATATAGGCAATTGAAAGCGAACTGCAAGAGAAACTGATGTAAGGAAACATAAGCAAATCATAAGAAAACCCAAGGAAAACATGAGCGAATAAAACACGATGTCAAATAAAAAGACCAGAGCTGAGTCTAAGAATTTAGTAAAGGTTATGGTTCAGATCTGGGCTGGGTGCTTTACATTCCATCCTTGGGTAGAAGCTACCAGGCAGACAATCTAAGGAGGGTAATTCCTTATCACTATGAAAGTGATTAATAAGTTGGCCTTTAAAGTATTTCATTCAATTTTCTTTAAATTTTCATGCATGTAGAGTTTACTTAGTAGTAAAAATTTTGAAAAGAAAAAGATATTTTTGTTATGTTGTATATATGTAAATCTTTTGGCAAATCAGATAGTCAATGAGTTATTCACCTCTACCGAGCTAGAACTACCAATAACCAAAATTCTAAGGGGTAACTCCTCACCCAGAGTTGGTGAATAGTATTTTTGGTTCTGATCTCCCCTTTATGAAAGTCATCTTTGCAAGAGATACTGATCTCATATCTCACATTAGCATGCATAAGCATTATTGTCATCGCCTTCACCACCAAGAACTTCAAATTACACTAGCCCGATGATGCATATGTGGAATTTACAAATGTCCCTAATTTCTAGGAGGATTTAATTAGTGTTTAAACCCAAATTCTGGAGCATTGGGTTTCCCTTAAGGTTCAGTTGTGATAGGATGACCTTCGTTTTGGTTTGAAAGATCCCAAGTCATATCTTCGTGGTTCCCTAAGGTTTCATTTCTTTATTTGGTTTTAATGATTGTCATATATTGAGGATGATTTACCTCAACAAGTCATACCAAGCCCTTGTATTTTATAGAATGTCCCAAAGTTTAGCAAAGGTGTTCGAGAGTAACCCTGGTCAAGCTTAGAACCCCACCCTCGGGTCGTTCCAAGTTCCTTAGACATTGCTAAGTCCTTAAGTTAATCCACCATGTCACATTAGGGATCATTTATGCTTTCATTGTGCTCAATAACATCTTGATATCTTAATTAGCCCATGAGTACGACCAATGATCAATTTAAGAGTTATGAGGTTGAGCACTCCTGAAGGGTGGTGTCTATAGTATTTAAGGAACTTATACATTCTCACTATTTAGTTAGGCATGAGCAGGTAGTATTCTAAGATGTTTCATGTTCTTTTATGGTGATATATATTCATTTCTTTATTGATTCCTTGAATATTTTATATCAGACCTAGTTCACTACAAGCTCTTAGGGTTTGGGGGTGAACTTGTAATTTTTGAAAAATTTGGTGTTGTATGTTTAATTTATATCTTGTATTACCACTAGTAAGGTGTTAAAATTAGTGGTGAATTGATCCCAATTCTTGTACCCCTCACTCTTGCATCATCCATCTTTCATTTCTTCCTATTCTCAACAATTTGAAAAATTACATTTTTACCCTTCTATAGAAAATATTATGAGTGTGCTGCAACCTTAGTTACCCTTCCAATTTTAGACATTTCAGCAAAATGAACATCACTGTTTACCTCCCTCCACTCTGATTTATCCTAAAAATTAGGCCCAAAGTGTAAATCCTAAAATTATCGTTACACGCCTAGGGTCAGTATAACTTTTGTATTTCAATTCCAATGGTCTTGAAACCTCACTTACCTCTTACCCATAAGCTAATTAACACCTAAGAGGTGAAATGAAATTTTTTTTTGTATTTATTTGAGCTCAAAAATGTGAATTTTCAAGGATAATTAAGTTAATTTGTAAAAACATGTTTTATATCCTTAAAAAAATTATGAGTTGTTCCTAGAGGTCAGATTTTTTGAAATGTATTTTAATTTCTATTGGGTTTTAATTATTCCTGAGAAATAAATAAAGAAAAAAATATTTTAATTTTAAAAAATTAAAAAAAATCAATTTTTATTTTTCTTTGACTGCTCTAACTTTAGTGAACTCGGGAAACTCAATTTTTCATTTTTATGATTTTTATTTAATTTAAACAAGCATGAAGTTCATGAAAAATAAGAGGTTTGACCTTATGTATGTCTTCTAACTTCAGAAAAATTAGAAAACATCAATAACAACATGTTTAATAAACCCTCAAAATTTTAAATCAAGATGAGCACTTTTGATTTAGTAAGATTTAAAGATGTTTCAGAGGTTTTAATTAATTTAAGACGGAATAATAAGCAAATATCATCAAATTTTGGTTCATAATGTTCTCATCAGTTTGTTGAGCACAATTGTATTTTTATAAATTTTCTACACCAAGATATAACATTTTAAAATAAAATAAATTTTTGGATTTAATTAAATTAGAAAAATAGATGTACCTAACTAGAACCATCCATAAAAAAAACATCAATATCTTTGCATCTTTAAAATAAAATTGATTTTTGTTTGTTTGAGCAGGATCATCTAAGTCAAATGCACCTATTTGTAAGGCTAAGTGGACATGAAAGTGTTCGTTTCTTTCTGAAAAATAAAAGAATAAGAAATAAAAGGTTGATCCGATAAAATGAACATGTGATAACCATTTTTTTTGCAAAAAGTAAGAAAAAGAAGACTAGACGATGATGTGTTTATTTATTTCTTTCCAAAGAAGTAAAAAAAAAAGAAGGTAACAATGTGTTCACGCAATATGTATCTATTCCTTTTATCGAATATAAACAAAAATGACACAAAAAAAAGTGAGTTCTGAGATTATAAACAAGCCCAAGAGATTTGGCCTCGATTGAGTAGTTGTAGAAGATGTTGGAGGGTGAGGATTCGTGTTTAACTACGAAAGATCTTGGTGAAGGAATCGAGAATGTTGTTGCGCAAGAAAAAAAAGAGTTTTTTCTCTCGATCTCTCTACCTCTCTTGCTCTGTCTCTGCATTTTATTTTAAAACCAGCACTTCAACTTGTTTTGTATGCCCAATGCTAAAAAATATGTGTTAGGGGGTATTGGTCGGGCAATTAAATGCTTTCCAATAGTGTTTCGGGCTTAATTACAGGTTCTAGCGCTTAATTAAGGTCAAATATGGCAAAACCAGGCAATTATTTTAAAATTTAAAATTTTTTAGGTTGGTGTGAAACCGCGACCTGGTGTTATTAATGGTGTTATTCGCAGTTGTATTACGGAGTTATTGAGTTCTGTAGCAACGATGTTATTCACGGGTGTATTTTAGGTGGATTCTGGAGTTAACGCGGTTTTGAAAGAAGCGGTGTTATTCGGGTGTGATTAGCAGTTGTATTTTTGTGTTATTTACCAAAAAAAAAACCACACACAGTGAAATGGCGATATCACAGGGTTATTTTGGTGATTTAATCGGCTGATGGGTATATTGGCATGTTTTAATCATAAAACTTGGTTCTCTTCTGCAATTTTAATTGGTGGAATGGGTGTATTACTGATTTTAATCTGTGGGATGGATGTATTGCAAAACTTTTTGATATTTTATTGTGTTATTGAGAGGCAAAATTGGTGTATTGGTGAGTTTTGGCGTGAGGGGTGTTGATTGGGGTGTATTATGGTGTTATTGAGGAGTTTTTTGGTGTTATTGAGTAGAATTTGGTGTTATTGGCCATGATTTGGCCCGAATCAAACTCGATGCTAACTTAGGCTCTTTCTTACTTCAATTTAACTTCTATAGCCATGATTCGAGGCAATTAATGGCCCAGGGCATGAGAAGACTCCTTTCTTTGATATTAGAATTCATGCATCGATTTTCATGCAAATTGCTTGGATGCAGAATCATTATAACATGGGAGTCTTTCTAGCTAAAATTGACATTCTGCATGCGCTCACATAGTCTGTTTCATCATCCGAGATTATTTGGACAAATTTATAGTCTGTTTCATCATCCCAGATTGTTTGGACAAGTTTATCAATGGACAAATAAATTTAGGTGATAATTTGTGTCGTGAGAGTTTTCAATTTTTTTGACTTTAATCTTGGTGTTAGTTAGTGAATTGTGTGTGAATGTATAGATTGCAATGTTCGTGAGTGTGTAATATGAAGTATATGGATGTGCGCCTATCCATGCTGTGAAGGGTTTCCTTAAGGTCTTTAAATCCTATGAGAACTCATTTTTTGGCCCTCCACAAGTTGGCTCTTAGCCCTTGCAACTAAGATTTGAGTGATTGGGACCACTTATGTATGGTTTTTACAAATACTAGTCAAGAAGTAGTTTGAAGTTCTATGTCAGGTGGACTCCATTACTAGTCCTCTATGATAATCAATAGTAAAATCCTAAGGTTAGATCCTAGGTTCTAGGAGAAAGAAACTAAGGCCTCACCAAAAATGAGGTCAACACGAGCTCACCGTCTCAGCTGCGCTGGAACGCTAGTTTGTATTTTTCGAATTAGGCCTATTTTTGCTCTTTTTCGCTTCAATTCTTCCATTCTCTCAACTCCCTAGATAATTAAGAAAAACTTACTTTGCTCAAGCATCTTAGAGTATAAAATGATGTAAAACTTGACAATGTTTTCCCCCGAAATATCAAATATTTCATTATTATCAATAATAAAACATGAATATCAAAAATAATAATTATATTTAAACAACATAACTCACTAATGAGTTTATCATAGGTGTAGGGCTGGAGACCCCTTTTGTATTTTTTCTTGTTATTTCGTTCTTATTACCTCATTATTTTGTGTTCAGTTAGATGTTTGCCCATATTATTAGGTTGATGGTTGTTTTCTTTTGCCTTGATTTATGGTTAAGCTCTTTAAAGACTCATTTATCTACCCAAATTAAATAATTTAAACATATATTTTTAAAATTAAGAATTTCACGACCATAACAAAAAATTAAAATTACACATTGTATTTACACCTTAAAACTTTATTGCATTTAAATAACAAAATGAAAATAAAATAAAATAAAAAACTAAAAGACTTTTTCGATTTAAGAATGGCCACAAAAAAAATCACCCTTACGCATAGGCAATCATATTGGTGTTCTTTCTTATCTTCAAACCCTCACTCATTGCATAAAATGTGTGATTTTTTTCTATAAGGACCACTATGTTATCGAGCTAGTCTATCTTTACATATTGATTGGCTGATAAAATGATCTTCTATACACTCATCAGCAATGACATGCATACCCTACACAACTTGCTTTATCACACGACACGAAGTGTTAACCAAATAAAACATTTGAGTGAGGTAAAAGTAATAAATGTTATATTTGAAACCCTTAATAGTTATATATATATATATATTTGAAATTATAAAAATATATTTACAATTACCTTAGGATATTTGCATACTCTTCATAATTATTGCATCTTGATTTTATAATCAAGTTGTAAGGCTTAATTTTCTTAATAAATAACAGTTTATCCCATCTTGCACTTCATAAAATGGCCAATCATGGTTTTACTGTGTTTTGGTGGATTTTGATGGTAGGTCTGTCAAGGCAGAGTTTTAAGTCCAATCCTATTAGGCTTGCTTGATCCTTTGTGGGATGGGACAACAAGTCTCTTTGTTTGTTGGCTTTCTTTTACTATTTAGATTAGATTTTAAGCTTCAAATTCTTTTAGTGGATCTAACTGTTAATCTTGGAATTCCTTGACTGTTTGTCTAGTTATGACGTAAATCCTCACCTCATAGGTTTTTTCACACTTATATATCATGTGATATAAGTCCTAAAATTTGAAGTAAATTGACAGCTCAAACATTAAAATTTTTTAATTTCTAAATGGATAATGTCAAATAATAGATTAGTTAAAGTGTCACTGAGCTTGTTAGTATCTTTGACGCTTCCAACTTTTCTTACTTTAGGTAATAAGAAGAACCATTCCACTTTTTAGCTTTCACATTTGAAGTTTTGGATAATTAATCATGGAAGCATGAAATTTGTAATTCTTGAAGATATGACCACAACAATAAATGAAATTTTTCTTAAAAAATATTGTTTTTTAAGATGTAATTAATTATAGAGGTTTACTCTTATAAAAAAATTGTGATTTAAATTAACCTAAACCGTATTTAGCTTTGGGTTAGTGATCCTGACATTCTATATAGATGGTAAATGCGATGTCTGCGATTATATAATTAATTTCCTTAATAGTTATTCTTAATTTTTAATAAAGTAAAAAATTTGATCCAAAGCAAAAACTAAGTAAGTTTTCCACTATGAAAC
The DNA here is from genome assembly GCF_001263595.1 of Phalaenopsis equestris. Lineage (NCBI taxonomy): Eukaryota > Viridiplantae > Streptophyta > Magnoliopsida > Asparagales > Orchidaceae > Phalaenopsis > Phalaenopsis equestris. The sequence goes on from NW_018164925.1 coordinate 207,773, forward strand.
AAATGAGAATACACTTATAATAATTAAATTATAGGATACTACGCAAGTATACATATCGTTATGAAATAATATAGGACTTTTTGATTAAACCTTGAATATCGAACCTACAGAGAGATTAACAACATGCACTTTAGGAAACTAGAAAGTTTAGATAACAAAAAATCTACTTCGCAAATTATTCTTACTTAAACTTAAGAGGCTATAATAGGAATGAAAATTTGATTCTTTTTGTAATTTTTGATTTATGAAAATGAAGTAAGCAACTAATTAACTTAACTAAATATTTGCAAGATGAAGGCTATATAAATAAAATATATTTTTCCTTGTCATGAAACAGTAATAAGTATAAAAATTCTTTTGTGAAAGAATGTGTTGTGCTAAATAGGAGCAATAATAGTCTTTACTCTTACTAGAGATGCTATAAAGAACATTGGTTAATTTATAATTTGAATAGTCTTAAAGACCGATTAGGTAGGGAAAATACGAGCTCTGACTCTAGAGTTCTCTCTTCTGCCTCCACCTAGGGGCTAACATCTCGTATCAAAACCTAAAACTATAAATTAAATTGAAGGCTTTAGTCTGTCACTTTAACGTCCTCTAATTCTACACCCTCGAAATGTTTATTTCCCTATTTATTTTCATTCAACCCCAGGAACTACATTCTCATTCTTGAAATCAATATGTAATTCAAACCATTTGTTGACTGAGACCATCTCGGATCTTACATGTTCTTACAACAAGTATTAACATCTTAATTAGCCACATCAAGAAGTAAATGAAGTGCAAGTGCAAGGTTTCAAAGGTTTCAAATCATCATAACTTCTTCCAACATTAAAGACTAATACTTCACACAAATACCTTTAAACACTAAATTGCTTATCATTGTAAGGAAAAAGATAAAGAAAACTACTTAGAATCTTTGGAGAAAACACAACCACACATGAGTTTAAAAGTAGGAATCATGCACACAAATAAAAAATATAAATTAAAACTAAGTGTAGTCATAATGATAAACATTTATATCAAATCCTCTCCACCTAATGTCTTGAAGTTCCTTTGAATCCTCTTCCTTCACTTACAATACAAATACAATACAAACTAACACTAAAAACTAACACTAAAAATAAAAAGAAAGTGGTCGGTGGCGGTGGCGGTTACTTGGATGGATGATGGCTGTAAAATCTGACGGGTGGTTGGCCTCTTCTCTTGATGATCCAAGTCTTCTTTAATACAAATCCAAAAGGAGTCTTGGTGTCCCTTCAAAATAAGTCTCAATTCAATGAATCTTCTAAATGTTTCCTCCTCAAAAGCCAATTGAATGAATTTTTGTGTCCATGCGATATTTCTCACATTTTTACCAAGGATTCCTTCAAACACCTCTTCAAAAATTTGTCTAAATTCAATGAATCATCAAATAACTACTTTTGGTGCTTAAGCGCGGGTTACTTGACACTTAGGCGCGAGCCTCTTGCGCTTAGGCGCCTCAGTTCATTTTATGCAACTTTCTTTATTTTTCCTCCAAATTTAACCCTTTTTCACTCTTTTTAGCATTTTTCATCCATTTGATTGCACATGAAATAAAAACAAATAAATATCTTTCATTAAAGCTCAATATCTCAAAAATAGGTATAAAAATGTGTATAAAAACACTAAATATTTTAGGTGTATCAGTTAGACAAGGAAATTTTTTTTGTTTAAACGTTGTGTGATTATATTTCAAATGTTCATGTATTTAAATAGTTGAATCCATCATAAAGTGGTATTTCTATCTCATGAAATGATATATTACTTTGATGTCATATTTAATTTTTAAGTAATTAATTATACATGATCTTTTTGGTGGTTCACAAAACTAAACCAACAAGAAGACACACAGTCAACTCGAACGACATTATTTGATCAATCAGATCTATCTGTCCCTTGTAAGATTCAAGTGTTAGAAACTTGAATCATTTCAATGGTTTGACATCAGAGATATATTGATAAAATGTGTTATCTGGTTGTCACGATGCTTCAATATACCCAATCCAATGCTTATTGACTTGTGTCAACCATGCATTGTAAAGATAATGGATTTTGTCTTCCATTTCAATGACCCAAGGGACTCTTCTCTCATTAGTTGCCAGAACATCCTGTCGGGGTTGTTATTCTTATTCTAAATTCCACACACCTCTCATCATTTTTAGTATTTGATTTTTTTATCTTTGATCTAGTGGATCATGACTTTCTTGGTGCACTTCATGTTGTCATTATTTTCTTTTTTATGAGGCACTTCTCCTTGCATTGTACCTCCACTTGTTTGTGGTAAGATCCATGGTCACCGCACGTTTTAATGTTTAATCTAAGATTATTTGTGAATCACACCTAAGGAATGGAGTGAACGAACGAGAGCGAGAGAGACAGAGAGAGAGAGAGAGAGTGAGTGAGAATAATAATGAAAAGTGTTAAATAGTGTTTCTTCTTCATAAAATGTTTTTATAATTTGTAGAGGAGATAATACAATTGTGATATTACATTTTTAGATCAATGGACATGTGGGCTATGTCGCATTTATTTATGCAGGATGCCACAATGATGATAGAAAAGAACTTTGGTTTTGCCTCCAGCAGATCAATGAGCATATGCACTCCCCTTGGTTAGAGGGGAGGGTGAGGAGGACTTCAATTTTATTACCTCTTCAGCTGAAAAATCTGGGCGTAGGGCTTCAAACATCTTAAAAATGACCATTTTCAGTGATAATATCCATCAGGCAAGTTTGTTTGACCTGAGTTTCAAGAGACCTACATTCACTTAGAAGAGGGGGCATATTTAAGAAATACTATATAGAATATTGGTGAATGATCAAGGGTTTCCCAGTTCCTCCTTACTTTTGTTACTCATCTGGATCTAATCACAGACCTATAATGATCTCTATAACCTCTCCTTTAAATCATGAGCAGCCCACCCCTTTAAGATATCTCAATATGTGGTCCTCCCACCCTTATTTTTTTAACATTGTTTCAAACAATTGGAATGGTGTTAACCACCCCAAACCTCTGGAAAAAACTCAGCCTTTTGCATTTTAGATTTAGCAGAGCCCTAAGGAAGTGGAGCTAGGATGTTTTTTTGCAATGTGTACACTGATGTGGATTCTGTAGAGAAAGATGTGGAGAGGTTAAAACAAGAGGTTCATAATGGCATTCTAGAGGAAAAACCACTTCTTACTGCATAGAATAATCTTCTTACTGCTATTGAAAATTAAGAGCATTTTTTAAAATAGAAGGCATCTATTAACATCTTTACTAATTAGGATAAAATACCAAATTTTATCATGCCTACATTAAATATAGGAGGAAGTGCAACGCTATCCACTATATTAATACTTCTGAGGGAAGTTGGCTACATGACAATTTTGCTATTGCCAGGAATGCATTCTCCTACTATAATCAGCTTCTGAACCAAATTCCTGCCAACAAACCCCCTGTGGATGGCAATTACTTTACTGCAGAGCTTTCCATTACTAGAAAGCTAGTACTCACTGATCCCCTCACCGAAAAGAAAATCTTAGTGGCTTTGAACTCTTTTGATAGTTCCAAAATAGTAGGGCTTGATGGCTTCACTACAAATTTTAATTAAAAATCCTAGCAAATCATCAAACTAGATGTTATTGCTGCTATTAATAGCTTTTTCCAAGGTAACAACATCCCTAACTATTTCAGTGATTCTAATTTTATTATAGTGCCTAAATCTGAGATACAGAAGAATTGAGACCACTACAGGCCTATTTGTCTCACCTTTGTGCTTAGTAAAATCATTAGCAAAGTTATTGTGAACAAACTCCAGCCTCATCTTGATAAGCTAATCAGTCCCAGGCAAACAACATTTGTTAAGGGTACATCCATCACTGATAATGGATTGCTTGCACATGAGTTGTTGCTGGATCTGGACAAGTCTTTTAGGGTAGGAAATTTGATCTATAAATTGGATATTAGAAAGGCATACAAAGCTATAAATTGGGAGTTCATCTTGGAAATTCTTTCTGCCAGAGGGTTTCAACCTGCTTTTTGTACCCTCATTCACAATGGCTGATTAACAATGGGCATACTATTCTTATCAATGGGAAAGCCAGGGAATCATTTACTGCTAATAAAGGGCTAAAGCAAGGATATCCCCTATAACCTACTATCTTTATACTTGCTATTTATTACTTGTCTAGAATTCCTGATAAGTCTCTTTTAACCCTAAGTTACTCTAAGTTCCGTCACAGATCAAGCATTGTCATTTCTCATTTGTTATATGCTGATGATATCATGGTGTTTTCTAGTGCTCATAAGAATGCTGCTAAAAAAGTTTACCATTTCCTACAGGTCTTTGAAACTCACTTTGTGATGATATTTAATCCAGATAAATGCGAACTTATATATAATAAAAGATCTTCCACCAGGAGTAAATAGTGGATTTCCAACCATACTGGATTTTCCATCTCTCAATTCCTAATCAAATACCTTGGTATCCCCCTTGTAAGTGGTAGATCCAAGCAGATCCAATTTGATGAAGTCCTTCATAAAATCACCTCTTACGTCTCAGGTTGGACCCAATCTTTCCTATCCAATGGTGGAAGAATTACATTGCTTAAAAGCATTCTCACAACCTTGCCTTCATACATACTACATAATACCAATATGAAGGAAAGCACCCAATTAAAATTGGAGAGAGATTTTAACAGATTGTTGTTGTCTGCTCAAAGATAACAACTCTATTAGGCTTCATGGCAGAAGGTAGCCAAACCTACTTTGGCTGGGGGTATTGGGTTTAAAAGGCTCCAACATCTCATTCAAGTCAATTTGTGTAAAATATGGAACAAATTTAGAGCCCAATCCTTATTGTGGGCTAAATTCATGATGGGCAAGTATTGCAGAGACCAACACCGCTCACTCACTATCAGGAAATTGGGGGATTCCAAAATTTGGGTCAGCATGCTTGATACACCAAAATAATATATTATTTTAAGTACTTATTTTATACTTATTTTTGGTGACTTATTTTTGGTGATTTATTTTATACTTATTTTTGGTGATATTGCACTTTAAAGAAGGATGTTTTTGTGTTTTTATTTTAGGTATATTATTTTTAGGAATTTGTAGTAAAAATGGTAAAAAGGACGAAATTTGGAGCTAAAACAACAAATTTTGGGATTCTAGCGCATGATGCGTCAAAATATAGAGAACTAACGCATGATGTGCCAGGGATGATTTTTCCAAATAAAGGTGGCTCAAGATGAATTTTGCATGAATTTTTAATAGAACACTTGTTCTAGACACCTCTTGGAGTAAATCAATGCATCTAGACCTATTGGAAGGTTCTTTTATGAAGGGATAATATGACTCTTAGATAAAATGACACATCTTTTGAATTAAGTGTTGACTTTTAGAGGGAATTTTGAATTATTTTCAAAAGGAAGCAGCCCTAAATAAAAGAAGAAGACTCGAAGAGTTAAAGTGTGTGTGGTGTGAGAGAGAGAGAGGGGGGTGTGAGTTAGAGTTAGGGAGAGAAGAGGAGGTTTTCTTCTAGGGTTATAAGAGGTGAGGGAAGGTGAGAGATTTCTTCTTCATTACACTTCTAAGAGGGAGTTGGGAGTGATTGTAAAGAGAGAAAGGCTTGAAGAGAACTTCTGGGGATTTGCTTGGGAAGGATTGTGAGATAAGTTGTATTTTTTATTTCTTTTATTTTATAAACTTATTTTTATATATATGAAATCCATGTTTTAGCATATCCTTCTCATGAATTCTGAGTAGTCTTCTTTATCCTTCTCCCTACTTTGAGATATGGTTTTGTGAGGAATATGATTATTTTCCACAACTTTAAATCATAATAATTTGTGATGATTTGAACTCCGATCTTCATTTGCTTTTTGATCTGGCCAATGATCTGGCCAATTGAATCTGGCCAATTGAAATGTTAAAACTTGTTGAGAGACATATGCTCTAAAATAAGATATGGTTTCTACAACATAAGGAGAATTACATTTGATTTCATGAGAGATTATGTCATCCATGAGATTGGGTGCAAATAAATAGGAAAATATACTTTGTTGGATGCAGAAATTGAAATTTTAATGTGACAAATTAAAATCCCCAATTTGGACCAGTTGGTTTGAAACTAATACGAGATTGTTATCCCTCAGGGGAGGGAGTAGTGGGAGCTTTGGAGTCGCAGCGGATATCCTTCCAAGCTAACAACAAAATTAGGGACAAAACTCTAGATTATTCAATGACCCTTATAGCACTCAAAAGGGTTTAAGAATAGGATTGCTCCTATTTGCCACAAAATAATTTTTATAAATATTTTCAAATGATTTCAATTTCTTCACAATCCATATACTCATTGTAAAGGAGAAGGATGTTTTCTTAAATTTGACAACAAAAAGTTTGTTTAATTTTTTTATTTTTTACTTTTGAAAGTTTAGTATTTAGTTTAGTTTAACTTTTGTAGTCTTACATCTGCATTTTAATTAGTATTCACTTGAGTAGTTATATTCACTAGTATTCACTTGAGTAGTTAATTTTCAAACTTCACACTTTACGTTTACTTTTGTTTTTATTTTTGTTATAAAATAATTTTCATAATTTAATTTATGATTTTCCAACTTCACTGTGGGATCGATATCTAGGACTCTGTTCAAGCCCTTTATTACTTGAGCGATACGTATATTTACGTTGATATTAAAGGGGATTTTGCAATTTTAAAAAAAATTAAAAGATAAATTATTTACATAAACAGTATTTTTGTTGGGATTTAATTGCATATTTATTATATATCTGCCGTGTGTAATTTTGTAATATTGAAAAATATCTGCAAAATCGTCACACTGAATATCTCAACATCAAGTTTTTGGAACCTTTGTCGGGGAAGTAACAGAAAGTATTAGTTTTTTAATTTATTTTATTTCAAAAAAAAGAGTGTGTGTAGTGTAGTTTTAACATTTTCTTATTTAAGTGTGTTTGCCTTTTTAATTATCTACTTTATTTTGTTTATGCATAGTGTAAGATCTGAAAATTTAGTACCTTACAATTCTGACTTAGAAAGAACTGTTAGAAAATTCAAAAACAACAAAAAAAGAAAGTTCATTTTAGCAAAATGGCTTGCAATTTAAACAATGCTGGAAATGAAAATGAACATTATCAGAGACCTTTAAGAGATTATGCTAATCCTACAGCGGATAAAATTCATTTGAGTATAGAAAACCTTGCTGTAGCTACCAATTCATTTGAGCTTAAACCTGTTATTATCCAAATGGTTCAAAATAATCAAGAAAACACCTACTGAATATCCTAATTTACCTCTTCCTAGTTTTCTAGAATTATGTGCTACATTTAAATATGATGGAGTGTCGAATGATACTGTCAGGCTTAGAATTATTCCTTTTTTACTAAGGGATAAAACTAAAATGTGGTTAAACTCATTAGCACTTGGATCTATCAGAACATGGAGAGATTTATCACAAAAATTCTTATCTAAATATTTCCCACCTTCAAAACTACTAAGCATAGAAATGATATTACATCTTTTGTCAATTTGAAGGGGAATCAATTTATGAAGCCTAGGTAAGATTTAATGATCTCATATGAAAGTGTCCACAACATGCGTTGCCAGATTAATTAATAATTCAAACTTTTTATAATGAGTTTGTTGGGTCTAGTTGGTTGGGTCTCTTAGATTGATAATTGACGCTACTGCTAGTGGATCAATAATATCAAAACAATTCGATGATGCATATTCATTAATTGAAGAGATGACTACAAATAATTTTCAATGGTCCTCTGAAAAGGTAAATCTTAAAAGAGTAGGTAGTATTCATGATTCTGATGCTATATCTATTTTAGCTGCCCAAATAGATGCTATATAAAAGAAGTTAGATCAATATGGAATGAATTACTCTCAGATAGCACCTGTGCTTGTGGAAAACTCATTGTGACAAATGACAGAATCTCAATCTTTTTATGAAACTTTAAATGCAATAAACAATTGCTCTAATAAAACTTATGCCAATTATTATAACCTTGGTTGGAAGAATCATCCGAAATTTTGTTGGAGTAACAATAATTCAAATGTTGTAAATCCGTAATGAGGAAAAAACACTGCTACAAAATCATTGGTAAACTCTAACAATCAAGGGAATCAAGCTTATAAACCTTATTACCCCCCAGAATTTAATAATATTCAGAGTAAGGAGAAAAAGTTATTAATGGAAGAATTGATATTGCAAATGGGTAGTCAGTTACAAAGTCAAGGAGTTGCTATCAGAAACATGGAAAATCAATTGGGATTTATTGTTACTACACTTAACAATATACCACCAGGAACATTGCCTAGTAATGTTGAAGTAAATCCTAAACATTAGAACAAATATCAAATTAAAGCTATCCACTAGGAAGTGAAAAAGAATTAGAAAATAAAGTTCAACAAGAAGTTGAATTTGAAAAAAATGAGGTGGAAAATGAAAAATCTAGTGAAAATTTTCATTTTAAAGCAGAAAATCCTATTAAACCAATGAAAGTCAGTGTAGAAAGACAACCACCAAAATTTCCTCAAAGATTGAAGCAGAAACATAGAGATAATCAATTTTCAAACTTTTAGAAAATTTGAGGAAATTAATGATAAACATTACATTTATTGAGGCTTTGGAACAAATGTCAGGCTATGTGAAATTCATGAAGGATATACTTAATAAGAAAAGAAAGTTTTTAGATAGTGAGACTGTTGCGCAAAGTGAAGAGTGTAGCACTATAATTCATAAAAAGGTTCCTGAAAAACTTAAAGATCTTGAAAGTTATACAATTCCTTGTGCTATTGGCAAATAATTTTATGGAAAAGCTTTATGTGATCTAGGAGCCAGTATTAATCTTATATCGTTATCAATGTTTAGAAGGTTAGGCTTAGGAGATATTTACCCTATAAATATAACTCTTCAACTAGTTGATCGTTTGATTACCTATCTCAAAGGAGTTATAGAAAATGTTTTGGTAAAATTTGATAAATTTATTTTTCCTGTAGACTTTATTGTATTAGACATGGAGGAAGATGTAGAAATTTTGATCATTTTAGGAAGACCATTCCTAGTCACTAGAAGAGCTTTGAGGGATGTGTAGAAAAATTGAACTAACTATGAGAGTTAGTGAATAAGAGGTTACATTTAATATTGCAAAATTAATGAGATACTCTACGAAAGAGAAAGAGATTGAATGCTTCAGAATGGATATTAATGAGCCATGAATATTTCAAGAAAACTTTTGAAAGAGAATTTAAAAAAGAATATATAGAATATCAAGATGAGAATATCAAGATGAGGATAATCAAGATGAGGATAAAATTCAAGATGAATCTATGGAAGTGAGTAAAGAGGATATTGATTATGTTCACGAAATATTTGAAAAGATAGATCCTATAAAAGGTAATAAGACTTTGATTCCATTTATTGCAAAACCTCCTGAACTAGAACTAAAAAATGCTTCCTACACATTTGAAGTATGTATTTTTAGGAGATTTATCTACACTACCTGTTATAATATCCTTAGAATTAACTGATACTCAAGAAAAATAGTTGTTGGAAACTTTAAAAAGATATAAGAAAGCCTTCAGATGGAAATTAACTGATATTAAAGGAATCAGTCCTTCAATTTGTATGCATAGAATTTTATTAGAAGATCAACATAAACCAAGAGTTGATCCTCAAAGGAGATTAAATCCTATGATGAAAGAAGTTGTAAAGAAAGAAATTTAAAATGGTTAGATGCTGGAATAATATATCCTATTTTAGACAGTGCTTGGGTTAGTCCAATTCATTGTGTTTCAAAGAGAGAAGGTGTGACTATAGTGACAAATGAGCGTAATGAATTAATATCAACAAGACAAGTCACTGGTTGGTGAATATGCATAGATTATAGAAAATTAAATTCTGCAACCAAAAAGGACCATTTTCCTTTACCCTTTTTGGACCAGGTGTTGGATAGATTAGCTGCGCATAAATATTTTTGTTTTCTAGATGGATATACCGATTATCATCAAATACCTATTGCTCTAAAGGATCAAGATAAAACAATATTTACTAGTCCATATGGAACTTTTTGCTTTTCAGTGAATGGCTTTTGGATTATGCAATGCACCTACAACATTTCAAAGATGTATAATGTCTATTTTTAGTGATTTGATTGAAAAAGGGATTGAAGTCTTCATGGATAACTTTTCTGTATTTGGAACTTCATTCAAAATATGTCTAAATCATTTAGAAAAAGTTTTGGAATATTGTGAAAAGACTAATCTCGTATTGACCTGGAAAAAATGTCAATTTATGGTTGCAGGAGGAATTGTTCTTGGGCATAAACTTTCAGAAAATAACAAGGAAGTAGATCCTGCAAAAATATTGGTTATATTGAACCTACCTCCACCTACCACAGTAAGAGGAGTTAGAAGCTTTTTAGGACATGTTGGATTTTACAGGAGATACATTAAAGATTTTTTAAAAATTACTAAACTAAAAATTACTAAACCTTTATGTTTTTTAAAAATTACTAAACCTTTATGCCAACTTCTAGAAAAAAAATATAAAATTTGACTTTAATCAAGATTATCTTAAAGTTTTTAAGACTTTAAAGAAAAAATTGATCACTGCTCCTATAATTGTTTCACCTGATTGGGAGAAATCTTTTGAATCAATGTGTGATGCTAGTGATTATGCAATTGGAACTATTTTGGGCAGAGATATGATAAGATTTCAAAGTTATAACTATACTAGCAAGACTGTTAATGATGCTCAATTTAATTACACAACCACTGAAAGAGAGTTATTAACGATTATGTATGCTTTTGATAAGTTTAGATCATATCTTATTGGAGCTAAATGTGTTGTGCATACAGATCATTCAACTATTAAATATTTGATGCAAAATAAGGAAGTTAAACCAAAATTTATTAGATGGGTACTTCTGATGCAAGAGTTTGATTTGGTAGTAGTCGATAGGAAATGGATTGATAATCAAATTACTGATCATTAATCTAGGCTAGAATAAGAAGAAATACTTGATTTAGAAAAAGAGATTATTGAAACTTTTTCAGATGAACAACTTTGTGCTATAAAAGAATGATAAATATTTTGGTATGCCGATATTGTAAATTATATTGTTAGTGGTATTTTACCATATGGATTAACAAAATAATAGTAAAAAAAATTCATTCATGATGCAAAATCTTATTTTTGTGATGATCATTATTTATATAAGAATTGTAAATATTTAATGATCAGACGATGTGTGTCTTATAAAGAAATTCAGGAAATTATTCAAAAATGTCATGATTCTGAATTTAGAGGATATTTTGGGAATGATAGAACTGTAAATAAAATTCTACAATCTGGATTTTGTTGGCCTAATCTATTTAGAGATGTTAATATATATATCAAAACATGTGATTAGTGTTAGAGAGTAGGTAATATTTTACGAAGAAATTAAATGCCTCTAAATTTTAATTCGGAAATTGAAATTTTTGATGCATAGGGATTGGATTTTATGGGACCATTTATACAATCATTCAAAAATATATACATATTCATTGTAGTGGATTATATTTTAAAATGGATTGAAGCAATCACATTATCTCGATGTGATGCTCAGAGTGTTTCAAAATTTTTGATTAAAAATATTTTTACAAGATATGAAATGTCGAGAGTAATCATTACTGATGGAGGATCTCATTTTAGGAATGCAACAGTTGCAAGATTGGTGGGAAAATATAATATAATGCATAAAATTGCAACTGCTTATCATCCCCATACTAGTGGTTTAGCAGAAGTATCTAATTGTGAAATTATGAGAATTTCAAAAAGAGTGTTAATCTAGTAAAATGGATTGGTCTAATAGATTGGATATTGCATAATGGGCATACATGCGAACTTATAAAACATATATAGAAATGTCTCCTTATAGATTAATTTTTGGGAAGACTTGTCACTTGCCAGTTAAATTGGAGCTTAAAACTTATTAGGTGATAAAAGAATTTAATTTAGATTTGAAAGAAGTTGGTGAGAAAAGATTATTGCAATTGAATGAGTTTAAGGAAATTAGGAATGAATTTTACGATACTGTGAGGATTTATAAGGAAAAGATGAAAGAATGACATGATCGAAAGATAAAAAAAAGAGTATTTGAACCTAGGCAGAAAGTTTTACTATATAATAAAATATTGAATTTATTTCCTGGAAAATTGAAGTATAGGTGGAAAGGGTCATTCAGAATTATAAAAGTCTATCTCTATGGGGCAATTAATATTGAAGAATTCAAGACTAGTAGAATATTTAAACTAAATGGGCGTAGATTGAAATCATATTTTGAATGTCAAAGACCGGCTTTTAGAGAGACTGTAATGTTGGGTCACCCATAATAAGACTAGGAATGTCGGGTTGACGACATTAAACCAAGTGCTTAGTGGGAGTCAACCCATATGTATCGTTGTTTAGTTTGCTTTTGAGTTAGTTTTGTTTGAAATATTTTATGTATATATATGTTTAGGTCTTTATGTAGTCCGTGTATTTGATAAAATATTTAGAATCATCTTTATTTGCATAATTTTATAGAAAAATTGAGAATTTACTAGATCGAAATCGAAATGACAAAAATTTTAGAACTGGCACATGATGCGCAGTGGGTTCGAAAATGTTTAAAATGTGCCAAATGGTGGTTTTTGGTGGTTTTTGTCAGTTTATTCTCCATGTAACTCCTAAAAATTGACTTTAAACCATATTTTTAGGAGGGAAAACGAGGGAAGAGTCACCACTTCTTAAATCATATGGCTTCCCACTCTAAAAGCTATGCTAGATTTGGAATTTTCAACCAGAGAAAGTTCATCAGTTTTGATGTGTAAAAGTTACATGAACAAGTACTACTGAAGAAGAGGCTTATCAAAGAAAGGGGTTTTCTGAATCAAGGATTCAAAACGCCGAATACTTGAGTAGAAGAGACTATTGCCCAGAGGCGTTGGAAAGTGCTTTGCTACACTACTTCTGCTGTTATTGTTTCTGTAGTAAAAGAATTTTATACAAATCTTTATGGAATCAACCAAGGAATGATTTACATCCAAGGTAGGTTTGTGCAATTTACTCCTTCAAGAATAAATGAGATGTTTACAATTGAAAATGTGCCTATCTGCCATTACGTAAACTTTACCCCTACAAGAGAGAATATGAATGAACTCTCGTGCTACCTTATAGATGAAGATGCAAATTGGAAGACAATAGATGATGGAAATGTAAGTTTTCCCTCATCATTTTTAAATCCAGTTTCAAAATCCTGACACTTCTTTATTACATCAAAATTACTGCCTACCAAGAAAATTAGTAAGGTAACTAAGGAGAGTGTCATTCTGAATTATTGCATTCAAACCGAAAAACCTATTGATGTTGGAGCTATTATTGTGAAATCAATTTTGGGTTTGATTGTGAATGGATCTGCAACTGGATTGACACATCCATCCACTATTTTTCTATTATGCAGTCAATCGCAAGTATCTTATAAAAGTTGCGAAAAAGTGTTAATTCCTTGGAAGCCAATGGATCCAGAAGTCTATTGCAGTTGTATTAGAATGGGAGAGGAAAATGATATGAATGTACTGATGGATCAAGGATCTCAAAATTCATCACATGTTCAGCCCTACTATAACTCGAGTGCACTTTTGAAGAAGACCAAGAAGATAGAGAAAGATGTGCAGAATCTCATGCACGTCATTGAGAATATTACTGAAATGTCAGATCATCTAGATTAGAGACTAATGGAACATTTTGAACATACAGGGCGTATTGAAGATGGATTGGTACATATGTTCAAAAAACATGCTTGGATTGAGGAGGAAAATTCAACTGTTGAATTTCCATTTTGACCCTTCTACAACCTATATGTGTACTATCAATCTATGGGAGATGTCCAGAAGGACGATAGTGAAGAAGATGTTTAATCTTAATATATGCACGAAATGTTTTGTTTAGTATTGTTTGTTTTAGTTTGTTAAGTTGGATTGCATTTCCCTTCTAATGAACATTATCTATGTTTATGTTCTGAATTTTTATGTTTAGAGTTCAGTGTTAGGATGTTGGTTTGCTTTAGAACACTAAATTTGATATTTGTTGGCTTGAAAAATGTTAGTTTGTAATATCACATAGTTTATATATAAATGTGAGGTTTGTGTTGTTTGTAAGAGTTTTGTATTAGTGTGATGTTTATATATGCTTATAAATGTTTACTTGAGTCAAATAGAGGTTGACGTAAAGAAGTACAGAACATATTCCCATAAAAACTGAAATCTGGTAAATTTAAGCATTGACGCATGATGCGCCCGATTGGCGCATGATGAGCCAATTTACAGACCGTCGCGCATGATGCGCCAAAAGTTCAAACATGCCTTATTGCCTAGAAAATTGTAAAATCGCACAGACAAACTCTATTTTCGCTGCTTCAGTCGTCACCTACCATAAGATCTTGGTCTAGGGCATTACATTGTGGGCAAAAGAGAAGGATTCTGAGGCTAAACACCATAGATTTCACCTTCTCGTGGTAAGAGCTTCACTATAACCTATATATTTTTGATTTTCACCATTTATTTAGGAAATTCAAAATTTGGGTTTTTTGATGGAAAAGCATGAACAAAACTCATGGTGAAAAGTTTCTTACCAAATAGTTTTGTTTGAGGAGTTAGATTTTTGATTTAGTGATTTCTTTGGACTTTATTTGGATTTTTGTAGAATTTTCAAATGGCTCCCTGGGTTAAGAGTGGAAGGCCATCCGAGGACTTTGATGAATGAAGATTTGTTAATTTCAAAGCCCAACATAGTTACAATACTTAGATGGAGACAAAAAGAGTGATCTAAGAACGGGCGTTTCCGAACCCGAGTGGCGAGTTCGAGAGACTGATTCTTGCCCAGAACTAGGAAAGATACTGCTACTTCACTGCCGTAGTAATTGTCCCGATGGTTCGGGAGTTTTAAACAAACCTAAGGTTCACTGCTGAAGATCACATCTTGGTGAGAGGTAAGCAGGTGAAATTTTATGTTGAAATGATAAATGCTTTCTATGGGATTAGAAACATGTTTCATGATGAATATGCTACATTTGTAATAACGGATTCATCACTGGAGGAAGTAATTGCAATTTTGACTGATGGAAGAAGGGAATAGAAAATTAAGAATAAAAAGATAATTAACTTCTCAGCTTCCATGTTGACTGTTCAGTCAAAAGTATGGAACCAATTCATTTCTGTAATACTGTTGCCAAGAAATCATTTGGCTGATGTTACTAAAGATAGAGTTGTACTAAACTATTGTATTCAAAACATGAAGGCAATATATGTTGGTGCACTAATAGTTCAACATGCTCGAAGTATAGGTGGTATTTATACAGCTGGAGGTTTGGGATACCCTACCTTGATTTTCACTTTATGTGAAAAATTAAGAGTATAATCCCATAGAAATGAAGAGATATTAAAGCTACAAAATATGATTGGGAGGCATATGATTCAAAGAGTAGAATCATTTGTTGATTCTAGAAGTGGAAGAAGGAATAAACCATCTACATCTGCTACAGCAGCATCTAAAACAATTGAAGGTATTATGGATCAACTCATGATTTAAAAAATGGATATAGTTAATACTAAAACTCAGATGGGAAAGATAGGAGCAAGGAATGCATATAATGATGAATATTAGTAGAGGAGAGTACAACATGATATTGAGTTTGAGAATACCATGGTAAGCATTTTAGGGGTGAACCTAATGTAGACTTTCCTGCATGCCCTAGTTTCACTCCCTATACTCCCATTCATAATGATGACGATGATGATGAAGAAGAAGAAGAAGAAGAAGAAGAAGCCCCAGTTTCACTCCCTATGCTCCTGTTCATGATGAAGAAGAAGGAGGAGGAGAATAAGAAGATTTTGATGATGAAGAGGAAGGAGATGAGAATTGATTTTTATGAGTTTAGTTTAGTGTGTTTTCATGTTTGTTTGTTATTTGTGAGTGTATTGTGATATACTTTTAATTGGAACCTGTTGTATTAAAAACTTTTATGTTGTGTTGTGAACTGAATCTGTAATAGTAACTGTAGACTTTCACTTTTCTACTTTTTTAGTATTTTTAGTTTAGTTTGTCAATTTAGTTTTTTCAATTTTTGTATTTATGTTTTTAATTCTCAGCAAGTTCTCTAGATATATTATATTTTATTTAATTCCTTAAAGTCTGTATGTAGTTCCATAATTAATACCTGCAGCATACCAGAGCCAAGTTTCATAGTCATAAATCCTCTATAGGTCAGTTTTTATTTTCATGCATTTACTATTTTCTTTCACCTACTAAAATTTATACTAAAACTATCTTTAAAATTACTTAAAAACCTAAGTTTAGGTGAAAGAAAAATTTCTTTTGAAAAGGAGTAAACTAAATTTTATTCGTCTTAAGTAACTATATTTTTAAAATTAATTTAGCATAGCTTGAGATATTATGATTTAACTTTAAATGACTATACTTATGTTTGTAAATATTGTGGTAAATTTAGGTAAAAAGTTTTTTTAATAATGAAGGTCAATTCTAAAGTTAAAGATATTTGGTATGATAGGATAAGACTATGTTTTTTCTATTTAAAGTAAAGAAAATTATATTTTTGAAGTATTAAGAATTTTAGAATTTTATTTAAGAAAAAAAGAATGAGACTTTATGAAAAATTATAAACTAATATGAATTTATAAAGTGAAGAAATGTATAGAGTTTTGACTTTAAGAAGAGGATAGTAAAGTTTAAAATTATTAAAGGCGATGCAGATATAGTAATCCTCACCAAAAGAAGAAAAAAAGAAAAAGAAAAGAAATGATTGAAAGGATCCTAAAATTAAAAAAAAAGAAAAAGAAAAAAAAGAAAGAAAAGGAAAAGAAAAATATGTGAGGAGAAGCTTAAGGAGATGCTTAATAAAA
The DNA here is from genome assembly GCF_001263595.1 of Phalaenopsis equestris. Taxonomy (NCBI): domain Eukaryota; kingdom Viridiplantae; phylum Streptophyta; class Magnoliopsida; order Asparagales; family Orchidaceae; genus Phalaenopsis; species Phalaenopsis equestris. The sequence continues at coordinate 224,750 of NW_018164925.1, forward strand.
AATTGGCTTCACTTGAATCAACTTAAGGAAGGGGCTTTATTACATTTTTTAAACTTGTAATGAATTATTAGTAGCATTCCTAGTAAAGTTTTCATGAAGTTCTATTTCATATGAATATTCTAAATTCCCTTAATATGATAAATTGCAATTCTTCTTGAAATAAATAGAGATTCAAAAATCTTAAATTTGATTACTAAGTATTCATAGACTTAGAGTTTAAATCTAAGTTATTAAAGGTTATTTCTTAAATTTTGTTATTCTATTTCTTAAACTAAAGTATAGGAGTTATATGTTAATCTCTATCCTAAGTCATATGATTTTATGTAATAAAATTGTCACTTGAGGATAAAAAACATTTAAGTTTGGTGGATTTTTATACACCAAAATAATATATTGTTTTAAGTACTTGTTTTATACTTATTTTTGCTAATATTAAAATTTAAAGAAGGGAATTTTTGTGTTTTTGTTGCAGGTATATTATTTTTAGGCATTTGGAGAAAAAATGATAAAAAGGATGACATTTGTAGATAAAACAACGAATTTCGGGATTTTGGTGCATGATGCGCCACAATTCAGAGAACTAACGAATAATGCGCCAGATCGGTGCATCATGCACTAGGGATGACTTTTTCAAATTAAGACAGTTCGAGACGAATTTTCAAAGAGACTTATTCAATGCATCTAGACACCTTGGAAGGTTTTTTTGTGAAGGGATATGACTGTTAAATCAAATGACAAATCCTTTGAATTCAAAATAGTTGACTTTTGGAGGAAATTTTGTATTCTTTTCAAAAGGAAGAAGCCCAAAATAAAAGAAGAAAACTTAAAGAGTTGAAGTGTGTGTGGCGTGTGAGAGAGAGAAAGGTGGCATGTGTTAGAGATAGAGATGGAAGAGGAGATTTTCTGGTAGGGTTGTGAGAGGAGAGGGAAAGTAAGAGATTTCTTCTTCATTACACTTCTAAGAGAGAATTGTGAGTTATTATAAAGAGAAAAAGGCTTGGAGAGAACTTCTAGGGATTTTCTTGGGAAGGACTGTGAGATAAGTTGAATTTTTATTTCTTTTGTTTTTTTATTTCTTTTGTTTTGTAAACTTATTTTTATATATGAAATCCGTGTTTTATCGTATCCTTCACATGAAATCTCAGTAGTATTCCTTATCCTTCTTCCTACTTTGAGATATGGTTTTGTGAATAATAGATTTTGTTTTCCACAACTTTAAATGATAATAATTTGTGATGATTTGAACTCTGATCTTCATTTACTTTTTGATCTGACCAATTGAAATGTTAAAAATTGTTGAGAGACATATGTTCTTAAATGAGATATGATTTCTACAACATAGAGAGAATCGGATTTGATTTCATGGGAGACTATATCATCCATGGGATTGGGTGCAAATAAATAAGAAAATTTACTTTGTTGAATATATAATTGGAGATTTTAAGGTGTCAGATTAAAATCACCAATTTGGTTCAGTTGGTTGGAAACTAATGCGAGATTGTTAGCCCTCATGGGAGGGAGTAGTGGGAGCTCAGGAGTGGCAGCCAGTATCCTCTCAGCCTAACCACATAATTAGGGACCAAACTCTGGATTAGTCAATGTTCTTTATAGCAATCGGAAGTGTAAAGGGGATGGATGATTTCTTAAATTTGAACTTTCCGTCATAATAAAAACTTTGTTTAATTTTCTTAATTTTACTTTTGAAAGTTTAGTCTTTAGTTTAATTCAACTTCTGTAGTCTTACATCTGCATTTTAATTAACATTCACTTGAGTTGTTAATTTTCAAACTTTGCACTTTACGTTTACTTTTTTTTTGTTTTTGTTATAAAATAATTTTCATAATTTACTTTAGGATTTTCCAACTTTCCTGTGGGATCGATATCTAGGATTCCGTTAGATCCCTTTATTACTTGAGCGATATGTATACTTGCGGTGATACTAAAAGGGTATTTGGTAGTTTAAAAAAGTTTTAAAAGATAAATTATTATTGCATATTTATCATATATCTGCGTGTATAATTTTGTAATTTTTAAAAATATTTACAAAATTATCACACTAAATTGTCCCGCATCAATGCTCATAGTCAGCACCTTGCAGAAGAGTTATTCATGTGGGACTTGGGAAAAAGAGAGCTTAATTTCTGGCTTGACCATTGGTATCCTAAGGAGTGGTTAAACTCTACAGCTGCTCATCTTAACCCTCATCTTGAAGTTGTTGATTTCTGGGTGGGCTAAGTGGTCCCTTATTAATCTGTATACCAATATTCAGGAACTTTATGCCACTAATGTATCTAAACTTCGTTTTGATAGAAGAAGACCTGATAACATTATTTGGCAAGCTTATACCAACCAAAGTCTCACCAAAGCTATTTATTTTATACTTTTTCTGCTGGGATCAAGTGCCTTGGGGGGAGGCCATTTGTAATAAATTCCTCTTCCCTTAAAAATCATTCTTCTGCTGGAGAATTTTCCACAAATTACTGCTCACTTATGACATCCTTAAGTTAAAGGATCTGAAAAGCCCTTCTAGATGCTGGCTGAGTATGGAGAAGGAGGAAAACATGCCTCACCTATTCTTTAAAATGCAAATTTGCCCAGGATGTATGTACTGATGTTTTAAAACAGCTAACCTTGGATGAATCAGCTTTTCACTGGTCCCACTTACATGCTTGTTGGCACAGCTGGAAAGCCAAAAGCTATGAATCTATTCCCTTACTGGTGGCTTGGTTCTTATGGATGTCCAGGAATCATGCCAAATTTGATGGCAAACCTCCACAGATTGCCCAGGTGGTGAGGAACTGTGTATCCTACCTCTTCAAAATGATACAACATAAAAGATTTCCTAATATATGTAACTCCTATCATATTGAAAGAGTGGCCTCCCCCTTGATTTGCAAAGTTTATTGGAGACCCCCTCAACCTCTTACTATAAAAATTAACACTGATGGAAGCTTTAACGATATGGGTGCTGATGTGGGAGGGGTATACAAAAAATCACTCTAGTCAGTGCCTTTTATTCATTCATGCTTGAGTTCTAGCCACTGATGCACTTGAGGCTGAACTTATTGTAGCATTCTGGGCTTTGACCCTTGTTGTTAAAACTAATTGGGTACATCTCTGGGTTGAGGTGGATTCCACTTTGCTGCATAGACTGCTAAAGTTTGAGGAGCAGTCCACCTGGTATCCCACCCAATGGATCCAGAAGATCAAATTACTTAAATAGCATTTCAATGTCCATTTTACTTTCAACTACAAGAAAGGAAATAAATCTGCAAATTGGCTTGCTAGATTTGAGCTTCATTCCAACTCAGTTTTTGTTGCTGCTACTCCCCCCTCCCCCCTCTATCCTTTTTGTTTAATGGGGATACTCTTGATGTACCTCAGTTCAGACTTGTTGCCTACAACACCTCCAGAAACTAACGATTACCCCTTCTCCCAGGAGCAGTTGGTTGTTTGGTCTCCCTGATGGCTCTGTTGTTTGAGTGTTTCTCTTCCTCATGTATTTTCTTTCTTTTTGTTTGTAGTTGCATTCAGGATATGGAACCCAAAGGCTTTTGTTAGATGGGATTTTTTCTTCCTCCTGTTGTTGAGTATTCTCCATTTTGTTTAAAATGTTGGGAGTCATGAGACGCTCCTTTCTCCAAAAAAAAATAATAATAATAAAGAAATATGTATAAGTATAATATGTTTTTTTCTTAATTTTTAAAATTTAGAAAGTTGGGTTTAGGGTACTAAATCCACTATTTCCAGAAGCTTAAAAAAAAAATCCGAGCAATCCATATCAGCAAACGAAGTACTTCTCGTTATTACAATGTATAGGATCGCAATCGAGAAGCATTACACCGCTTGGTTTGACATAACCGCTGGCGCCCACCATTTCATGCTACAGAACATCTACCGTGCGGGACAGCGCGAGAGTGTCGAGCGCCAGCGAGCGAGCGAGAGAGCGAGAGAGCGAGGTGAGGAGGGGAGCATTTTCAGGCAAACCAGATAAAATGCCCTGGGTTTTCTTCCTATTCCGGTCAAAATCCTATCGTTATCCCTATTCCACCGTCGCCTTTATAGAACCCCGCCTCCATCCACCTTCCAATTGCAAGTTTCATAACCTCCTCTTTCTTCGTTCTCTGCTGCTTCTTTCTCAAGATTTCATCAAAGATGGTGAGCACCGACGCTGTTCGGAACGTGGTCGGAATCATCGGTATCACTGCCTCAACTGTTTACCATAGATTTATTTCACTTACGTTTATCTTTCATGCTTTGGCTCACTCCGCTTATTAAAACTTTTTTTCTTCTTCGGAAATAAATTGCATTGGAACAGGGAATGTGATATCTTTCGGGCTGTTCCTGTCACCTTTACCGACTTTCATTAAGATATGGAGGATGAAGGCGGTGGAGGAATTCTCTTCAATTCCGTATCTTGCAACCCTGCTCAATTGTATGCTCTGGATCTTTTACGGCTTGCCCATCGTCCACCCCAATTCACTTCTCGTAGTTACCATTAATTGCGTTGGTATTGTGCTTGAAGGAATTTATCTTACTATATTTTTCCTCTACGCCCCTAAAAACCTGAGGGTGAGTTGAATCGAACTATTTTTCTTGAATTTAAACGTAGATTTGTGATTAAGCAAAGAGGGTTTTGATTGACGGTTTTCGGATTGTGGATGCGTGTTTGCAGATCAAGTTGTTGAATATTCTGGCCGGGGAGCTGGCATTCATGGCTGTGGTTGTCTCAGTTGTGCTCACGGTGGGTCATAGTCACGAGAAGAGGTCGCTGATGGTCGGCATCCTCTGTGTCATATTTGGCACTTGCATGTACGCCTCCCCACTCACCATTATGGTACGTTCTCATTTTCTCTATCTAGAATTTCTCATTCTGCTTGGATTCCTCTGCGATTTTTTTCATAATAATTCTTTGTTTTAATAATATTCTGGGGCCTCATCCAATCCAATTTATGGAGTTGTGCCGGGACACTGTCCATACCAGAAGGATTCATCATCCCTTCAATTTGTTGAAAAATGACAAAAGAGACTGAAATAATAAAAATAAATTATATAGTTATATACGAATGCAGAGAATGAAAATCATTATTATTAGCTCTAGCTTTATAAATTTTAAATAGTTTATAATTCAGCAGAAGTTAGATTATTACGTTTAGTGCTTGATAATGATTTGAGTGGTTATCTAAACCACTGACGGCTACCCATTTACAGAAAACGGTGATCAAGACCAAAAGCGTGCAGTACATGCCCTTTTGGCTTTCTTTGGTGAGCTTTTTCAATGGCCTGTGCTGGACCTCCTACGCAATTTTAAAGTTTGACATCTTCATTACGGTAACGCATTTCCCTCGAGACAGTCATACTCTTCTTATTTATTCGATCATTTCTTTATTCTGCCCAAAATTGGTGAAGGTTGATGTTATGAGCTTTGTGACAGATACCAAATGGGCTCGGATCGGCGCTCGGATTACTCCAGCTTCTGCTGTACGCGTGCTATTACCGGAGCACCCCGGCCGTAGAGTTGGAAAATGAGGATGGGAAGAGAAGGCGGGATGTTGAGATGGTCTAATGGTTTCCAGCTCCCAGCGGAAAAGGGATAGGACATTAGCTTCTTGTTTAATCACTTTTTCACAGACAATGTCATTCTTAATTGATTGCTCTTTCGATTACCCCATCATTCAACTGTTCAATTGAGATTAGTAGAATTCTTTTTTTGCTTTTGTAGGGATTAAATTTTCATCAAATTCAAATATTTAGAGAAGCTCGAATAATATCTAGAATTGCCGGAAATGTAAAATAATTTATGGTCAGCTGGTTAATGAAGAATTAAATTTTTTTTTGTCAAAATCATAAATTTGAGCAACAATTTTTTATTCACTTCTCATCACTAAAAAAGTTTACCTTGAAACTAATTTTTTAATCAAAGAAAAATTACAATTTTTCATGCTACATTGAGACTTACATAAGTCAATACTCGAAGCTACTCATTTTTGCTCTTGTTGGATGATTAAAGGTCAAAATAAAACAATAAATTTTAGGAGATTCTTTTGTGAGGTTCTCATGTGAATCTAATAATTGTTCTCACTAAAATTCCAAATAAAGGATTTTTTTTTGGAGATGCATTTCAACTCCGTCACAATAAAAGCCTATAAAATGTTTCTCCAAAAGTTGCTTCAGCCAGAACAATTTTTCTTCATCATTTCAGATTGTGAAATCTTCATAATTTTGTCACTTCATTGGCTGGTTTGCAAATAAAATTATCCAAAAGTGCCTTACAAATCTCAAATATGAAGTGGTAGATAGTTGCAGTAGTATTCTTGAAATTTATTTATAGTGAACTTGCCTCTTCTATCAGATTGTATTGTTTTGAACTCGAGGTCAGTTTCTTTCTCCGCCAATGCCTTAAACTTCTTGAATATTTCAAAGAAGTCTGATTTTTGCTTCAAAACATATACCCAAGTTTTCCAAGAAAAATCATCTACGAAGAAAATGAAATAATTACTTACCAAGAGAGCATGGCTTGATTGGACCAGACACTTCTGCATGTATGAGCTAAAGTGGCTTTTGTACCCTCGAATTTGAGTACTTTGGAAAACTCTTTATGAACCACTTCCCAAGAAAGCAGCCTTCAAATATCTTGTTGGGGTGATTGATGCAAGGCATGTATCACACCATTTTTTTATTTGATAACTTCTCCAATCCTTATAAATTAAGATATCCAAATTGAAAGAGGCTAGAACTAAGATGAATCTTTATAACTTTCTTCGAGACATCTGACAAATATTGAGCCAGAACATTCTATTTATTTGACATTGGTATCTTCACCATTAGGTTCCTTATATTATTTCTTATAGAAGTGTTATTATCTTTCAAATGAATATCATAATGCTTCTCTAAGAACTGACCCTGACTTAACATATTACTCTTCATATTTGGCAGACAATAAACGTTGAAAATAAATTTGTACTTTTTATTCTTCAACGGAAAAAAAAGGATATTACCTTTTTCTTTAATTGTTATCTTGGATTCATCTCCAAAGGATATATTGCCACTCAATGACTTGTCTAGTTCCACAAACATGTATTTTTTGCTACACATATGGTTGCTTGCACCAATGTCCAGATACCATGCATTTCTTGACCTCATTTTTATGTCAACCATTTTTCCTCCATTTACACTTCAATGAGCTTCACTTGTGTTAGATGCTAAGCTAAACCTTGAAACGATCAAAACCATAAAATTCTTATTTTCCCTTCCAAGATTTTTGTAGGCTCAAAGCTTCATTTTGAAAGTCTCAATATTTTTATTATTTTATTTAGATACCAAGCAAACAAGTTTGACAATCGTCTTAAGTAACTTTCACTTGAATTTCTTAAGTTCTAAATTTTCATGCAGTGTTGTACCACAAAAACCCTATAACTATCATTCTTCTTCACAAGACGATCCAGTTACCCAAACCATACTCTGTAAGTTGCATTATCTTCATAATCACATATGAGGCGCATTCAAACCATTTTAATTGTCTTTGCATATTATTTTTACTTAAAACAATGCACTTAGAGTTTCGGTGCATGAAAAATGGACCCATAAAAAAGTTTTCAACGAGACATTATTTTTTAAAATTTTCCTCATCATTGCATCAGTTTCATCAAAACCTTTCAAATGAGCCCTCCCACACCCAAATCTGACTCTGCTTGGAGACTCATTAAGCCGACCTTAATTTGGAGCGAGAAAATGATAATTAAGAGAAAGAAAATGATAATTTGGCAATAATTACTTCAATATAACTTCAAATCAAGTTTGAAATTAAAAAAAAAATGTTTCAAATATAAAAATGCACAATTTGTTCCAATAAAATTCATTAAAATTCCTAACCCAAAACTTGCCTTTTTTTATCTTCCTAGGGTTGGGGCCCACTTTGACAAAGAAAGTTTCCTCATGGAACTTGATTCAATCAAAACCACTTGCATCACTGTATTTCTTATACTTTTCTCTTCCAAATGAGCCTAAGTTGACTTTTTTTCTATAACCAACGCCTGACTTATTTACGACTTCATGCCAAAAATACTTAGCCAATTCAGACGGTCATTGTTAACCTCGTTTTTGGTTGAGGTCTAGTTTTCCTTTTTAGTAGCCTAAGGTCTATCCATAAGACTACCTTTTGACTAGTCCTAGAAAACTAAAAAAGGAACCCTCACTATTAGAAAATCTAAACTCCTCTTTACTCAACTTGAAGTTCTACATAATGGTCTTAACCTCTAGTACTTAGTAGGTGGGGTCACTGTGGGGGAGCTGAAGAAGAGTTCCTATAGGACTATTGGACCTTAGGGTTGGCCCTGGGTGTTGGTTTAGAGCTAAGGCACTCACCAACAATCACCTCACTCACAATCACTCATAAATGCAAATGCAAAATTTTCTTGACTCTGATCCCTTAATCTTTTGGGACACTCATGTAGATGGTCTCTTAAAACCATTGGCCCTGGGCTAGAGTTTAGTTAAGGCCAGTAAATAGAGGACACAACATGTGGTTTCCATTGGTCCATGACTTATTTATGGTGGTTGACACCCCAACTCTACCAAAATGCCCAACTTAGCTTTTTGCTCCTAACTCCCCCAAATTAACTAGATACCCTTGGGACCCTAAATTTGACCAAAATCCCCAAATTTACCTAAAATACTCAAATTTGTTCAAAAATCATTTAAAACATTTTGAAAACACCCAAATTACCCAAAATCACAAAAAATTACCAAATTACCAAAATATAATTTCAAAAATTCCAAAAAAACCAAAAAAATCCCAAAATATTCCCAATTTCACTTTTCTCAACTACCACATGACCCAATTTGGCAAATTTGACCATTTTGACCAAAACACTAAAATTGCCTTTAAAAACCCAATCTCCCCAAATCCACCTCAAATGTCCATCAAATTGGTCTCCATTTCCCCCAATTTCAATAATAAACTCAAATTCACTTTTCATATGACCAATCTAAACCAAATCCAATCTCAATTGGCCCATGCTTTGAGCCCAATTTTGATCCAAATCAAATGCCCCAATTTTGGCCACATGACCAAATCTCACCCAATTAAACTCATAGGCCACTCAATTTGCCATAATTTATGTTAAAAACTCTTCATAACATTCCTATACATCAAACTTGACCTTCAATTGGCCTTTGTGAAGCTTCAATTTCATTTAATTTTGACTCAAGTCCAAATGCCCCAAAATTTGCCCCAAATTGGCTATGCCTCCAAATTTCACCAAATTGATTGCCTTAATCCCAAAATTGGCACCCAATTTATGTTGAAAACTCCTTATAATGTTCATATTGATAATTTTCAACAATCAATTCGGACTTAGCCCAAGGCTAGCCCAATTTAGACCCTAGTCCAGCCCAACATGCCCAAAATGACCAAATCTCCAAATTCTTCAAATTGACCCTCCAGTTGAACTCAAAATCACTCCAACCCTTCACAAAAAATATTCCTTACAATCATCTACATCAAATGCACCATTTAATTGGGCTTGAGATCAGGGCTAGCCTAACTAAAACTCAATCCTTGACCATGTGAACTTAAATGGACCCATGACCAAATTTGACCAAATCAAACTCAACATGACCAAATTAACTCCACCACAGCCAATCCTAGGACCCCTAGGACTGTGTTAAGACCACCTAACCCAAGATAAATGAGCTATCGATCAAGGGTCCCCCAAATTAAGGGATTTATTGCCTTAATTGCCCAAACCAAAGATATCCTTGCCAAAGCCTCCCACCAATTTAAGTTAATTGCTTTGACAGATTCCCCTGAGGTTACTGAACTTCTAGCCACATCCCCCTGCCATGGTCGGCCAGCCTAGTCAACGGAGAAGCCAAAACCGAGGGCCACCCCCTCTTAAACTTCACCAAATTCAAACCTAGAAATTCAAACCTAGAGGCCTAGAGGCCAACTCACCCAATTTAAATTTTAGAGCCCCTCTGCCTTCCACCTAAGCATCACATTGCACTCAAACATTGGCCCTGGTAGCAAGCCTAAAGCCATTTTTATAAAAAGCTCACCTTCACAACCATGGAGGTAGTGCTGAAAATTTCTTAGAGAGACCCCTCCAAATTGCTCTCAGAGACTCCTTGAGACCTCCTCAGCTCAAGCCAACCATTTTCCCCCACTGATTCCCACGATGGACCACTGATTCCCACTATGGAAGCTCAACTTTAAGCTCAAACATCTGTCAAAAACTAGGACAGAACTCAAAATACGTCCACAGTCCACCAAACTCAAATTAAAGTTACCTACACCTTCACCACAGTGGAAGAAGAAGAAGCGCCATCAAATCCCCCTTCCACAGAGACCCTAACATAGCTTTAGACCAACACCTGAAATTGAGCTTGGTCAAATTCATACCTAGACCTTACACTACAACAAGAGGCTCAATCCCTAGCCTCCTTGGACCTCAGCGAATGTGCTGAGCACCTCTGATTGAAGCTTCCCTTCTTAGAGCAAAGGTATTGAACTCCCGAGCCCTGAGCCTATTTTGATTCTCCATTTGATTAGGCATAATTTTATGGCACCTTAACCGTATAAATATATTCCTCTAATTAAGACGAGCATTTTAAAAAAAAATTCATTCAATTTTGTTAAGAAATGAGGGAGATATCAAGCCTGGAAAATGGACGATCCTCAGGCTAGGCCATTGGGGAAGATGATGGAGAGCAGTCCGGTTGCTCGTTTATCTCATCAACGGATGAGATCAAGTCGGACAGCGCTTCCTTACGTGAACCGTGGGCCTAGTCACCGCTGAGGTGGATGACGACGTCAAATAGGAGCGCGTCGCGTGAAACCGCGTGGAGCTTCAGAGCAACCGTAGGTTGGCGGGTGTCGGGCGTTTAAATAGATCAAAAAATGTCCCTAAACTTTAAAAATCCATATCTTGGTGTAGAAAAATCACAAAAATAAAATAAAAATACCATCTTGCTCAATGAACAAAGGAGAACAATGCGAAAAATAATTTGAAGTCCATTTGATGTGTATTTCATTTTTAATAAATCATTTAGGGTTAGGAGTTTTTTAACTCTCCATGCATGTAGGCATTTCACAATGACTTGCAATTTTGACATGTTGTAACCTCTGATAAGGGGAACATTCCCTAATTTTTCCAAAGTCAAGGGAGACCTCTAGACAAAGATCCATATTTTTCAAGCTTATGTCTATTATTTGCATAAATTAATCATAATAATTAGCATGTTACTTAGAAAAATCCAAGAAAATTTTAGTAGGTCTATTGTGACCAGATAACTATTTGAAAAATCATTCATGAGCCAAGTCATTCAAAATGCACCTAATCTTCACAAAACCTAAAACACATTGACAATTAGTTTTGGAAAATACAAACATCAAATGACTTGATTTTTGATCTCCACTATTTTTTAAGACTCAGAGAACTCCCCATAAAAGTTTCAAAACATTTTGAACATTTTGAATAACTCAAATTGTTTTTCTAAGTTAAATGTCATTTTTGACACTAAAATGATTTTTATCATTTTTGACACTAAAATCATTTTTGACACTAAAATGATTTTTAATAATCAAAATATAATGCGAAAAATTATGAAAACTAGTTTTTGGAGTTCTTTGTGATAAGAATAATTTTCTAAAAACAAAATAGTGTTTAAAATAAAAACTTCATTTTAAGTCTATTTTTAAATATTTAAAATAATTAAAAAAATGATAAAAATCCCAAAAATAATAAAATACAAGAAATATTCTAAATTGTTTTCTATGCATTTAGGAACAATTAAAATATTTTCCTAACTTTCTAAATGAAGATATTGAATTTTAAAGCTTAAAATAATTTTTAGAGGCTAAAAAATGGATTTTCACCAAAATAATTCCAATAAATCAAAGGAAAATCAAAAAAATGTAAATTTGCTTCTCTAGGTTCTCTAACCACAGGAAGATTTTTAAAAAACATAAAACTCAATTTTCAACTCTTAAAATATTTTATAATTAATAAATACTCAAGAACTTAAAAAATTCTTAAAATTCAAATATAATTCAATAAATCATAAAAATTTAGTCCCAAAGCTTCTCTAGTCTAAGTTTACCTCCAGTAAAAATTTAAGGGATTAGGCTTTGCCTTGGTCAAATTATGGAATTTTCTTTAAAAAATCCTATTTTTACATTAAAATAAATATGAAATTAAATTAAATTTTGAAAAATCACATTTTCTCCTCTGATGCCTTAATTGACCCATGAGTAAGGTAAGATAAAAATTTCAAAGTCATTTGTATTAAATTTGGCAAATTATGAAATGATAGAGCCTTAGGGGCAAAAGTGTAATTTTGGAAGTTTAGCCTTAATTAACATTTAGGCTTAATTCAAAGAGGGAAAATGGTAACCTCTGATTTTAACTAACTCATTTGGATGCTCATTTGGCATTTGGATGATTGAAACCAAAAGGGGATTAATTGATAGAAACCAATTTCACTTTCGTTAATTAAAGGATAAGTTTGTAATTTCCTTAAATTATTAAAATTTGGAAGCCTAGTCAAATAAATGATCCTAGACTTAGGGGTTTGACTTTGGAAGTTAATAGCTCACTAATTTAATACCCCTATTTGAGGTTCAAATGATTTTCAAAAGTTTTAAAAATGAATCATCATCACTTAAAATTATAATCTCTTTCAAAAATAACTAAGAAATTTACCAAAATTTAAAGGGCTTAGTAGTGACCTAGGCTAAATCAAATATGATTAAATGAGGATTAGAAAAAGTGGACATAGCTAAAATTGACACCTTTGGAACATTACTAGCCCAAATTAAAATTGGCTAAACGTCTTTGATAATACTAACTTGCCTCTTTAAGGGTTTTTACTCAAATAATCTTCAAATTAAATCATAAATGGTAATTACCCTAGGGATAATTAAAACATCGATGTTCACTGAGCATTAAAGGTATTTATAGGATGTACTATTAAGCAACATAATAAGTTTAAATGAGCTCAAGGCCTTTCACCAGGTAATAAGAGGGAGGCATGGACCTGCTTCTTTCTCCTAACCTATTGGATATCCCAGAGGTCTACTAAGCTTAATGTGCTTTGCTTAATAAAATCATCCTTAAACAAACTAATAAGGACCCACCGGACCCACTAAGATATGATCTAGGGTTGGGTAGATCACCAAAACCTTATTTTCGTGCCCCATATAAACTGCTCTCACATGCATTTGGAGTTTCAGGTTGTGAAACGAGATGACTCACCAGATACGCTTTTATAGTTTACAGTACTGCATTTTCTTATGCTTTCCACACTGTGCTTACTTACCTACCTGTACGAACAGAAACACAAACTTGCATGCTAAACAATGATGCCACCCTGCATGAAAACTAAAACTGTCAAGACAGTTTCAAAACCAAAACCAAAACTAAAACTAAAATCAAACAAGATAAAATTCACCCCTACAACATTCAAAATATAAAACAACTCTAAATTTAACCACAAACATCACACAAAATTACGACTACAACTAAATTAAGGCGTCTCTATTGGATGATCGAGAATTCCTCGGAGGAGGTAATCTACGGTTGCTAATGAGACTTCCCACGGTCTAAATAAAATTATGAAACTCATTAAGTTGAGTTTAGTAAATTCATTTAGACTAAGTGAATCCAATAGAAAATAGTGGTGCCGGAATGAGGGAACTGTAGCATCCTAACCGGTGTCACTCTAATCAACTTTAACAACCCCCATAAATTTAAAGAACTTAAACCATAGGGCCACTTGATTTGACATTATAACTAAATGACTTAGAAAACTGCTAAAAAACTCAAACTCGTAATGGTAAAGAGCTTGGAACTAGCATGGTGAGCAGCACGACCATCTTCAATAGCAAAACCTATCTTCCCCAGCTAAACCATTTGTTAGAATTAAACAGCCATGCCATAGGATTTCGAGGTTGTTTGCTTATGCAACATAAATCCTCACCTCATGTTTAGGCCTTTGTACAACTCTACTATATAATATAAGCCCTAACTCATTTTAGGACTCTGAGGTTGTCTTTCTTAATGACCTAAATCCTCACATCCTCCGGGCTATTTGTGTGATTGTTCCACACAAATGTAAGCCCTAAATTAAATAAAATTGACAGGATGAAACACATAAATATTTCTCCTCAAAATTGAAGTCAAATAATAGGATAGATCGGGAAGTCACTGAGGTTCTCCTCTGAATCCATGACACCCTCTACTTCTTCCTCCTTTGGATTCCAAAAACAAAATGCTCCAAACTTGAGTCATCCCATTTCACACCTCTCTGTCCGATCTCGTTGAACAGTCCTTTTGAAATCCTTGAAGATAATAATTTTCTGATTTTTATCGAAAATTTTCTTTGGTGGCTTTGGTCATTTAATATGTAATTAACTAAAGGGGCTTGCCCTTATAGGAAGCTTTTCCGAACCTATCTTAATATAAAGCCTATTTAATTCTTCATATTAAATAGGGAAAATTGACGGCAAATAAAATAGTTTCGCAGCCCAAATGAATGTCATACATTTCTCAGTTTATTTGATCAAGCCTCATCCTCCAGGCTTGTGTTTATTCTTCGGGATAGATACAGGATTTGAGCTATAGTGCTCTTTCGTTTAAACTATGAAAAATATGGGGTCAGTTTGATTTCATATTTTTCTGAATATTAAAATATTAAAATGTCCTAATGTCCTTCCAAAGCGGGTGATTGGATTTCAATTCTGGTGACCGACAACTTTATACGAGAGACTCCTTAACCAAAATAGTGCCGACAGCTTCTGGCGACTCCGTTGGGGAAAAGTTTCTCTTTCCATTTAAATCAAGAAAGTGCTATCAATGTGTCCATATCCCTCTTGGACCAAATTACCCTTCTTCCGTTGACATACTTTTCCCATTTTTGTCTTGGGAAAGTACAACCAACTCTTAGGACTTCAAAACCGTCTGTTCAATCACTTTGAACAAAGGGGTTCAGGAGGACACTAAGGACTCATTAAATCTTCATGTGGGGTCGGACCCCAATAGGTGTGTTGGTGGACTAGTTCCACCTAGGCATTGTGTGCTGCTAAATGGGTCCCGCACTGGGACCTAAACACTTCACATCTCCCTTCCAAATCTGATTTGCTATTTTACAAATTAAATCAAATTGTGTTGTGCTGCACACGCTTTAAAATTTTTTTATATTAATTAAAATTTTCTACTTTCAAATTACCTTTTTACTAAAATTTTTTAAAAAGAAAATTCCAACAAACTAAAAATTTACCCGATCTACATACCAACCTCCGTGAAATTTCAGTGCTTGCACTAAAGATTATAAGGTTTTGGTCATATAGCTAACCCCAAAACTTTCTGTTTTAAATATGTTGCAATGGCCTACCCAACGCTGATTTTTTCCTGCAATTTGCCGACAAGCCATGAAGCCCGCAACGTTGCTCCCATCATTAAGTTCGGAGCTAGATTTGAAGAACTTGAGGTTATCCTCGGGAAGGCTCCGTTCGCCGTGATGAGAGCCACCGCTCTAGAAATTCAAGAGCCGTCTGCTGAGGTCAACCTGAACTGTCTTCAGGACTTTCCTTCCTATAAGAAAGCCAAGACTACTGTCGCCATAGAACCTACCAAGCCTGTTTTCCCCACTGCTGCCAAGGGGAAAGAGGTTATGATCATTGAAGATCCGATTGAGGGATTAGCTGTCCTGCCATCAGTATTTGAAACTGGATCAAGTTCAAAGACTACGCCGCTAACTCAAACCCAAAGGAGAAACCGTAGCAGGAGAGTTTTGGAGGGCTACTAAAGCTTAGGCTCCTAAGGAAGTACCTACTGATGAAGAGCCTCACAAAGAGGAGTTAGAATTACAGGAAGTATATCCACTTCTGCGGGCAAGTAGATTCCATCCTTTGATGGATACCAACGGGTACGAAAGTATCCAGAAGATTGTCGTTGCATTACCATCAGTGTCACTTTATGGATAGGGTGTGGAGAGAAAGAAACATACTCCTATCACCCGAGTCAGTCCAATTTTTTAGAGGCTATCCTCCAAAGAAGGCTGTTCAGTGAGTGAATACTTAAACGAGTGGGACATGCAATATCCCCTCTCATGAATAAAGAAATTTTAAAGGATGTAAGATCCGCCAAATAATCTCAAAAGTTAACTAAGGCTTTGCCTACTTGTATTCCTGTCTGGTTCTGCTTCAGAAGCAGAGTTTATGCGACCATAGTCACCACCGAGTCTGTCGTCGCTAGGACCGTAGGTCGTTGACTGATTAAGTCAAGACCGAGTCCAAGAATCCTACCAATCACACACCACAAAGGCATCCAAAAAATTTAAAGGAAAAGACAAAGAGATTACCCAATACTGTAGCTGGTCTGCACCATGGGGAGCATACTCTTCCTTACATACCGATATTTCTGCTAGGACACTCCGCCTTGAAATATTATCGTCAAAGAAAAAGGTATGGATACCCAAGGGGGTTGGGCCCATATAGACCAGAAATTCCAGTAAGCCCGCAAAGCAAGATCCATGGAATGAAGCCAGGGTCCGAAGTATCTTACATCATCGTAGCTATTGCTAGTGAAATGGAAAAACAAGAGGAGGAGGTCCAACAGGGTCCTCTAGATCTTAGAACAATCAAAGAATCAATGATCGAAGAAAAAGTTGAAAAGCTCAGGGCTGAGATTTTTAGTTGGCTCGGGAACACGGAGTTTCCATCGACAATAATGATGAAGATTTTGACTATAATCATTACTTTGAAGAGGATTTCATGAATGTCCATGTCATTGAAACCAGAGCAGCTACATCTGCACGCGAGGCTCAATCTCTCATCAAAGAGAACGCCGAAGATGAGCTGCGTAGGGCTATTCTCCGAAGGGATGAGCAAGTCAGTCAACTGGAGGAAAGAATAGAAGAGATGGCCGCAGCCATGACCACCATGGCCACCACTCAAGGGACATCACAAGCACCACAACTAACATCTCTAAATGTCAACCAACTGGAGATAATACACATTACAGATGAAATAAGAGAAGTTGCCTCAACAAACAAAGATGAGCAACAAAAGAAGGATTCTTTACTGGGCGCCATGCCAGAGAAAGAGTTTAAGCAAATGGTCGAACAAGTTCGGGAGGCCTTAACCCAATCCAAGGGTGGTGCATTAATTTTAAAAGGTAGACCTTATCTGGAAGAATTCGATGTCGTGCCTTTCCCCAAGGGTCTTCCCCAAGGATTTCGTGGCCCTAAACTTTAAAATATTTGACGGGACTGAAAATCCCATACAACATATAACATACTTCCAAGCCAGTTGTGGCAACACAAGGAATAGCGAAGCTTTACTCTTCCAACAGCTCGTCAGCAGCCTGTCAGGGATCACCTTCGATTGGTATGCTGATTTGCCCAACGGATCAGTAAAGACATTTGCCAAGCTGGAATAATTATTTATGAAAAGATTTGTCGGAGCACAACACCATGTCTCCATAGGAGAGCTCATGATGGAAAAACAAAAGCCCAACTAGACTTTAGTGGATTATATTTTGAGGCGGAGAAACCTTAGTATGAAATGTGAACCTCAGCTACAAGAACATCACGCGATTGAGATCTTTCTCAAAAGAATTCATGGGCCAAGAGATTTCATGCTCAAGGGACTCACCATCAAATCCTTTGAGAAGCTACTCAGTAAAGCCAGCAGTCTTCAAGAAGAAATCAAACATATGAATTTACACGAGAAGTCCAAGGCAACCAGAGTGTTTAAAAAGAAATTAGGAACATTAGCGACTATCGATAAAGAAAAAACATCCAATGAAGATATATGCTGAAAATCCTCGTCAGTCTTCATCACAGCAGGCTCAAAAATAGAATAACCAGTCCAGCCAGCGACCACTTCAAGAAGGATCACCTCAAACAGGGAATAAGATAATATCTCTTGCAGAACGATAGAAAATGGTGTATTCTTTCAATTATGAAGCCGCATCCAAAATTTTCAGAAGTTTGATGAAGAAGCCTGAGTTCAAATTACCAGAGCCAAAGAGACCAGAAGAGGTCAATAAAAAGGACGAACCAAATTAGTGCCCGTATCACCGATTGCTGGACACACTATAGAAGAATGCTTCATCTTTAAGGATTGGCTCGAGAAGAACCTTAAAGAAGGAAATATAATGATTTTGAAAGAATATTTAAAAGAACCTGAAAAAGATTCCAGAAATATGATTATAGCCGAGTTGATTTCTCAGATTGATCCATGTACTGGAGAAGAGGGATGGAGTACGACTTGGGACAAACTTAAGAGGCTCCTAAATCAAATCTAGAATTCATCAAAACAATCTTCCACATACACTAGAAAAGATGGATGGAGTGCTGTCTGGAGCAAATCATCTAAGAAAATATTGAACCCAATCTAGAATGCATCAAAATAAACTTCCGTTCATCGTCTTCAGCCTGTCAAGCCCGAGATGAAGATTTCACCACAAGAGCCATCATTGTCAAAGACAAGGAGAAAGAAGAATGCCATCACAAAGATTAATAACATGGAGGGTAGGATAGGGAATGCCTCTGCTGGATTGGTTGTCTCGGATTCGAGGAAGAAATCCTTGAACCCTTGACTTGGTATGGTTATCTTCTTACCCCTCCGGGGTCTTATGAATATAATGATCATGATTTCAACTACGTTTTAACAGTTTCTAGTGTTGATGTAATCGATTATGACCAATCTAACTTCGATCTCGATTCACAAAATGATCCTTAAATCATACTTTAGCCTGACGAACTCATTAACAATACCAAAGAAGACATTAACAATAACAACTATGACAACACCAGAAGTGAGGAGCCGATCCTCGAGCACCACGGTACACTGCTTTCCATCAACTTAGATCTTTCCAACAAAGAAGAAACATTGAAAAATTCAACAAAGGTACCTCAAGAAAGGTACCTCAAGAAGAAGAAACTCAAGAAGAAGAAATTACAGAAGTGAACTTAAGGAGCAGGAAAGTGTTACCCCTGAGAATAGCTCCAGTGGATAAAGGAAAATAAATAGTAACTTGAGAAGAACTACCTCCACCTCCACCTTTGGAAGAAAAACATAACCAAAAGAAAATTGGAGGACCATAAAAGGTGTATTACAATGTGCTAGCTCATCTTAGGAAGTTGCCGACCCGATTAAGCATCTATGAAGCTCTAGTCCTATCAAAGGAAATGAGAGTCTCTGGTTACAGCTTTGGTTGACCCAGAGATTAGCTTAACCTAGTTGGCCAACACATCCTCAGATAAAGTTTTCTCGTTAAAAGAATAGCCTGGGGTGACCTTCACCAATGAAGATTCGCTGCTCGGTACCGCCGACCACAAACGACCACTCTACATCTCCGTTAACATCGGCAGTTTTGTGTTGTCCAAGGATTTAGTAGATCCTAGAGCATCACTCAACTTGATGAGTCTACAAACATTGACATTGAAGCTCAAGAGCTTACGACCGATAAAATTATACTAAGAGGATTCAACTAAAAGGGAGAAAGAGCTCTTAGATCCATTACATTGTTTATGAAGGTTGGAGAACTAGCAAAAAACCGCTAAGTTTTAAATCATCGACCCCGAGACCTCTTTCAGTGCTCTACTTGGTCGACCATGGATTCCTGAACAAAACATGGTTCCATCGTCTCTACACCAGTGCATCAAGTGCGACAAAGCAGGATAAGAACATTGCATCAAAGAAGATCTACAACCATTTTTAGTTCATGAAGTTGACATTCATGAATATGTTGCCTACTACACGCCTCCAAAGAAAAACTGTCTTCTCTCGCAAAATTGTAACAAACAAAAGTAAAGATCCAGAAGAAGTACAATGGCAAGGCCATTCAACTCCGCTTCAGTGATCTTCCGTGATCTTCCACTACCAAGTTGGTGGAGGTTCTTTTAGTTCACGCACCCGAGGTTGAAGCTGGGGACGTGGACTAGCAAGGACCAACTTAATTGTTGAACGGACTAGGCCAACCATCAACATCAGTGATGAAGATAGTTCCAAAGATGAAATAATGATGAAAAAATAGAGGAAGCCTCAATACAAGTTGTCCTTAGAAGATGCAGAGAAAAGAAAATATGAGACGATGTATGATCAGATAAACCACTATGTGAATATCATGACTCTTACTCTGATTCTCTTTCAAAAAGTTTAGAGTTTAGAGGTCAAGGAAGTCCGTAGTGTTGGTTCAAAGCCGATCATATTTTACCGTGCTTCTACCTCTACTGACCTTGAAAAACATGTAAATCTGGATGTTGATTCTAATGAATTAATGGAATTTAATGAATTAATGGAATAGCCTTTGGGTTACTTTTTGCCTTAAGTACAAAAGTTAATTCAACAAGGACATTTGCCAAAACAAATGCCAAAAAATAAGTTATAACTTTTTGAAAAGTTATAGAGTGTTAAAAGTTAAACTCCCAACTCAAAAGAGGGTCTCAGATTTGGTACAGTCGGACCAGTCGATGATTTAGAATTTTGTATGGTTGTTACTAGTAAAGCAGGAGAGGATTGTCTCGATATAGAGGATCATTCTACTGATCAACGGATAGAAGATGCTCCGCCAGAATTTGAGGAAGAAATTAAATCAATGGTTGATGAATTGAAAGAAATTAACCTCGAGACTGAAGAACAACACCTACATTTATAAGTTCTCTACTTAACTATGAAGAATCTCTACGGTTGAGCAAATTGTTAATAGAAATCAAAGATTTCCTTGCATGGAGTTATGATGAAATGCCAGGACTGTCTGCAGAAGTTGTAGTTTATAAACTCGGGGTAGAGAAAAATATAACCCCAGTAAAACAAGCTCCAAGAAGAATGCGTCTCAAAATAAAGCAACAAGTCATCACCGAGATGAAGAAATTAATAGATGCTAACTTTGTAAAAGAAGAGCAATACCCCACATGGTTAGCCAATATTGTACCTGTCAAGAAGAAAAATGGACAAATCCATGTTTGCGTCGACTTCAAAGATCTAAACAAAGCATGTCCAAAAAACGAGTTTCCACTACCAATACCAAAAATGATGGTGGATATCGCTTCTACACATGAAATCTTGTCTTTCATGGATGGATCATCGGGATACAATCAAATCAAGATGGCTCCCGAGGATGCAACACTTACAGCCTTCAGGACACAGATCAAAATTTTCTGTTACATAGTGATGCTGTTTGGGTTAAAGAACACCGGAGCAACATATTAACGTGCAATGATGAAAATTTTTAACGACCTCATTCACAATAAAGTAGAATGCTATGTGGATGATTTGTTCATAAAAACAAACAAAAAATAGATCATTTGTGCAATTTGAGGATCGCGTTCAAATGGTTACGACGATATGGCCTTAAAATGAATCCCTTAAAGTGTGCCTTTGGCGTTACCTCTGGGAAGTTTCTAGGATTCATTGTTCTTCATCAGGGAATCGAGATCGACCCTGATAAGATTAAAGTTATCTTGAAAATGCCTCCTCCTATAACCTTAAAACAACTACGTTCCTTCCAGGTGAAGTTGGCATATCTGAGACGCTTTATTTCTAATCTCTCAGGTACGTGTCAGCCCTTCTCGACATTAATTTAAAAGAACGCCAAATTCATTTGGGAAGAGAAATACCAGCGAGTTTTTTAGGACTTTAAACAATATTTAATGAAACCTCCTGTTTTGGTGTCAGCCCTTCTCGACATTAATTTAAAAGGACGCCAAATTCATTTGGGAAGAGAAATACCAGCGAGTTTTTGAGGACTTTAAACAATATTTAATGAAACCTCCTGTTTTGGCAGCCTCGACCCTAGGAAAACCTTTGATACTTTATACCGCGACCCTAGATGACTCTCTTAGAGCTCTCTTAGCCCAAGTCAATGACGGTGTGAAGAAAATGTACTCTACTACTTGAGTCATCGTCTGATACTGATGGAAGTAAGGTATCCACCTATTGAGAAGCATTGTCTGACATTGATTTTCACCGCCCAAAAGCTTAGACATTACATGCTCTCTCATAAAATTACCGTAATTTTAAAAGTTAACCCATTGCAATATTTGATGACCCGACCAACACTCTCTGGACGTCTAGCAAGATGGTTGATGTTCTTATTGTAATTTGATATAATTTTTGTTCCCCTCCGTGCTATCAACGGACAAATTCTAGCAGACTTTCTTGCTGCACACCCACTGCCAATTGAGTCCCCTCTCGACGACGAACTACCAGATAAGCAAGTGTTACAAATGAAATTCTCTAGTGCGCAACGCTGGGAGATGTACTTTGATGATGCTTCATCAGCTAGAAAAGATAAAGGATCAGGCACAGTCATACCAGGCAAAGCAGTAATTGGTTTGATCTTTATCACGCCAGATAAGGGTATGCTGAGGTTCTCATACTACCTGACAGAGTCGTGCACCAACAACGAAGCAAAATATGAAGCCTTAATCACCGGATTGGAGTTGGCAATCTCAATGGATATAACAAACATTGCCATCTATAGTGAGTCTCAACTTTTCATCCAGCAAGTCGCTGGACAATACAAAATTTTGAAATCAAGACTCCCAGAATATCACCGATACGCGATAAAGCTACTAGAGCAAATCCCCTACGTGACTTTCTACCGGATTCCTAGCGGAGATAATGCCCATGTCGACGCTCTAGCTCGACGCTCTAGCAAAACTCGCTCTAGCAAAACTCGCTAAAGAACTGGCATGTTCCCTGGAGGATTCCATTGAAATCTCAGTAGCCAGAAATCCCTCAAGTATAGCACAAATTTGTGACTTGAAGGTGAATCGACCTTGACAATCTACACAAGCTCGAAAAAGAAGAAGCGATAAATGCAGCTGCTTAATTGTAGTTGCGGATATAAAAAAATATTGGCGCAAGCCATTAATAGAATATTTGCAAACTGGAAAGCTACTGGAAGACAAGTCTGAGGCACATCACATATCAAAAAGGGCTATGTCATACGCCTCGGTTGGTGATGTCTTCTATAGAAGATTGTTCGACTAGATGTGGCTACAATGCCTAAGCAAAGCCAAAGCCCGAAATATCATCAAAGAAGTACATGCTGGATTGTGTGGTGCTTATTAGTTAGGACCAAAAATAAAAATGAAGATCAAGAGACTCGGATATTATTGGCCAGCAATGATGTCTGACTGCAGGATATAGCCAGAAAATGTCACCAGTGCTAAGTGCATGGTGTGGTCTTGCGCCCACCTCCCGTGACTTTCTACCGGATTCCTAGCGGAGATAATGCCCATGTCGACGCTCTAGCAAAACTCGCTAAAGAACTGGCATGTTCCCTGGAGGATTCCATTGAAATCTCAGTACAAGGAAGATAAATTCTATCTTGAATCGACCTTGACAATCTACACAAGCTCGAAAAAGAAGAAACAATAATTGTAGTTGCGGATATAAAAAAATATTGGCGCAAGCCATTAATAGAATATTTGCAAACTGGAAAGCTACTGGAAGACAAGTCTGAGGCACATCACATATCAAAAAGGGCTATGTCATACGCCTCGGTTGGTGATGTCTTCTATAGAAGATTGTTCGACTAGATGTGGCTACAATGCCTAAGCAAAGCCAAAGCCCGAAATATCATCAAAGAAGTACATGCTGGATTGTGTGGTGCTTATTAGTTAGGACCAAAAATAAAAATGAAGATCAAGAGACTCGGATATTATTGGCCAGCAATGATGTCTGACTGCAGGATATAGCCAGAAAATGTCACCAGTGCTAAGTGCATGGGGTGGTCTTGCACCAACCTCCGAATGTTCTAAACCCAACCGTTGCTTCGTGATCATTTGAGTGTTGGGGCACGGGCATAATAGGTCTGATAGACCCTCCATCTTCTAAAGGACACAGGTTTATACTTGCCACTATAGAATATTTCTCCAAATGGGCAGAGGCAGTGTCGTTACAAGAAGTTACATCACAACACATCCTTCAGTTCTTCAAAAGCCAAATCCTCTACCACTTTGGAGTACCACGAAGAATAATTTTTGACAATGGGATAGCTTTTAAAATCACAAAGATCAATAATTTTGTCAAAAGACATGGGATAGATTGGAGATACTTTACAATTTATTATCCTAGAGTGAACAGATTCGCTGAGGCCTTCAACAAGACGTTTGTAAAGATTTTGAAGAAAACATTGGATGAAAACAAAAGGGATTGGCATAACAAATTGCTAGAAGCTTTGTGGGCATACCGAATGACGTTCAAGATTCCCACTCAGTTTACACCCTACATGCTCGTGTACGGGTCTAAGCCATGCTACAGTTAGAAATTCAGACGCCTTCTCTCATAGTTGTTATCACCAACTAAATCGCAACAGAAGAAAGTACAAAGCTAAGGCTTGAAGAACTAGAGAGTCTGGAAGAAAAACAACTTGAAGCACCACAACATCTAGAACTTTACGAGGAAAAGATGGTACAAGCTCATGAAAAATTGGTCCGCCCAAGGACATTTAAAGTTGGTGACCTTGTCCTCATGCTCAAAAAACCTATTATTGCACGCTGCAAGATATGTAGAAAATTCAAGCCAACTTGGGAGGGACCATTTATCGTTGAAAAGGTCTACAAAGGAGGAACCTACCAGCTAGTAGACTTCCGGGGTGAAAGACCCATGCAACCAATCAACAGACGATACCTCAAGACATACTACGCAACTTGATACTGCTTGCCTTCACTTGATTTGAAATTTTGAAATTTTGATTGTTTTTGGGGTTATCTATGTGGCCAAACGTCTGTGACCAGGTAAAAAATTTTTGTAACAAAATTAACCTCAACATAATAATTTCTTTTTGAAAATTACACACTTCAATCTCTTTTCAAACTTAATATTCTACTAGTTTAAACAAAATTCACACATAAATAAACGATCTCTTCACCAAAATAAACAAAAATTTCCTTTAATAAATACTTTATTTTGTTCTTGTTCACGCTAAGTTTCAGCACACTGACATTTTTCCTGTCATCTACAGAAAAATGTCAGGCCAGAGGCAGATCTTCGCTTTTAAAGATGGCTGGAATCTCGCACTAAATGAAGAAATGGCGCCGTAGGACCGCATTACAGATTTTGACATGGAATTTAACCAAGTCGGCATGGATTACAAAGGGTCCTTCATGAATTTTGTTAGTTGACGAGAAAAAGAAGGGCTGGCCTCACTATTAATGGTGGCCACCAAAGACAGTGCATCACTAAAAGGAAAGAACGTGATGGTATAACAAGACCCGATGGAGGGCCAAGCGATTTACCATCCATGATAGCTACACTGACTGGGGGCCTAGTTGCTGCTGATAATGAAAGGAAACTGATTTCTCCTCTACGAAGAAGAAGAACACAATGAAGAAACACCAGCTGACAAAAATAGAGAGCTTTCTTACAAGAAGAGAAAAGATGCCAGAAAGAGGCATACAACTTGCTCACTCCTATTCCTGAGGGACACATTTATGATCCAGGCATGAAAGATACCTCCTCCAACTAGCCCACTATGAATGAGGAGTCCAAGTTTGTTACAAAGCTAAAGATACTACCAGCTTTAGATGTTATGTGTACGGGTTGCCCTACCTACAATGCCAAAATACCTGCACGAGCGTTAGCTACAGGGGCATTCGTGGAGTGCTCAGACTGCAATGTCCTACATCTACAACACTACAATACATTAGAGGAATACGTAGAGGAATATCCATCTATCGATGATGGATCTCAGACTACTGATTACCTGATAGAGGAAGAGCCATATGTCCCAATGGATGCAGAGTCGTATGTTCCGAGGGGTACAGAGCCAAAAGTCTTGTCAAACGTAAAATCATACGTTTCGTTAGAGTCAGAGACAACATCATCTTGGGTTCCCGCTGATATTCAAATGAGGGAATACCCACGACAGCTGCTGACTGCTGACTCCCAGTACGGTGGAATATTATAAAATAAGCAATATAAATAAAAGAGATTTTGAATTCTACGAAGAAGTACAGGGAAATTCATCAACATACTGGAGAGATTTCAGAGTCTTCTTAGAGACTGATGAGAAGAGTATTCTTGAACGCATTTTTGACCTAAGGGTAGAGGTCAAGCAGGTTTACTTATGGAAAGGACCTATTCTGAGCTGAGGAAATGAATGCGAGGAAAAGGGAGGATTACTATCCAGTGTGGCTCCTGCTACAACTTCACAAATGATAGACAAGGGAATCCTCTTATGTTCCTCAGACACGATCAAGTAGATCCACTACGACCAATGATAAAGTGGATGATGAAAAGAATGGTTAGATAGAGTATTCTGCCTGATTCGTGCATTCCAAATAGTTGTATTATCAACATCTATGATGAGGGTGATTGCATACCTCCACACATCGATCACCATGACTTCGTGAGGCCTTTTGTACGGTCTCATTCATGAGTAAAAGTAACATCTTATTTGGGAAAGAAATTGACATCATCGTCCCTTGTGAGTTCAAAGGCTCTGTGGAGATTCCCCTATCAATTTGCTCAGTGCGGTGCAGACGTTGCCAAGCATTGCATTTCAAGGGTGTGACACTGCAGGGTGTCCGTAACCTTCCGACGGATGGACGAGAACAAAATTCCACACGGATTTCAACCAGATCCAGAACTAGAGGAACTATTACCTTACGAGCTATGAGAGGGTTGCACCTCTGAGTGCATGCGAAGGGAAATCTTGTCCTGAAGCGTGGCTTAGAAGGTCAGCTCGATCAGGAGCTCGTCAAAATAGGAACTGACATCCAGAGGATTCCTCTCTACTTTACTACATTACAGCAATGTGATATGTACCAGAGATGCTCAACCTATAATGTGTACTTGACATGAGATATTTTGGATGTACTTTGATGCATTTCACATATTGTAATTTTTGAGGCGTTGACCTACACTTGGTCTGTAACATTTTGTTGGAACAGATTAATGAAGTTTCATTCAGAAATGTGTCTTTTTGTCAATTGCCTTTTATGCGATGGATGAAAGCCACAAACTACACGTTGGTTCAAAATTACAATGAACAAAGAACAAAATGACAAACAAAAAAATTTTAATGATAATAAAATTTAAACAAAAATAACTAATAAACAAATAACAAAACAACTCTCTTATGATAAATCTACCAACTAAAATCAAATTATGAAAACATATTTTGAAAATTAAACATGATAAAAATAACAAGAAAAGAAAATAAATCTGTTGAGTTGACTCTCTCGATTTTGAGGTCACCGATTTTGAGGTCACTTAACTTACGCTTTGCTCACGCAACACAACTATCTTTGTCTGCACTAATTCACTTAACATCCCCGTAGAGTTCCATGTTCTACACAAAACCTCACGAAATTTCACAAATCTTCTTCAACATTTCAACCTTTTCACACGATACATATCTTTGGATTAAACATCACCAATTCTCATTTTTGATTCAGTCCCTAATTTTGGTTTCACTACTTCTGAGGCCAATCCTTACCTTTCGACACTCTCTTTTGAGATTGAACCCTACTTTTTAGTTCTCATTTTTGAATTAGTCCATAATTTTTGATTCACCCTTTTAAGGTCGGTCGTTACCTTCCGACGCTCTCTTTTGATATTGATCCTTATCTTTCAATTATCATTTAAGAATCAGTCCCTAATTTTTGATTCGCCCTTTTGAGGTCGGTCCTTACCTTCTGACGAACTATTTTGAGATTGATCATTACCTTTCAATTCTTGTTTTAGAATCAGTCCCTAATTTCTAATTCAACCTTTTGAGGTCGGTCCTTACCTTCCAACGCTCTCTTTTGAGATTGATCATTACCTATGATCCTTACCTTTCAATTC